>NW_015389069.1:25192-69188 GCF_001527695.2 Protobothrops mucrosquamatus | reverse complement strand
CGGAGAAAAGGTGGCGGAACTCAAACCTGGCCACGCCCTCATCAAACCCTAGGACCGCCCCTTTAGAGAACAGGAATGCAAGTAAAATTTGGGAGGGGCTATTTCCGGTGTGGGAGGGGCTATTTCCGGTGCGGCCGGCCCGGAAAAAGGTGCCGGAACGCGGTTCCGCCGCGTTCCGGCTGAAAAAAAGCCCTGCTGTCAGGTAATCTGAGAGCAATACTGTTGCCCATGATCCTGACAGAAATATACACATAACAGAACCACTAAAAAGCTGTTAAAGAGGGTTATCAATAGTACATTGCCTAGGTAAAATTTAAATTGTCCTCACCATTTATAGAAACATCAAGGAACCCCTCCCCTGCTAAATTTTAAGCAAGTAAATGGCAAGGACCTCAGTGAGTTCCTTTTGATTTACATGGAGCCTGGAAAAATTGATTCCTGACATAAACTGTTTGTAGAATGTATGTGACTGTCAAATTAATTGTTTCTGTAATATGCATTCAGGTATAATATTGGAATTCAGGTATATTATTCAGATATAATAATAATATTATATTATTATTCGAAAACAATTTCAAAACATATGGAACACTACTTAAAAACCATCAGCATTGACAAAATCACCATCAGTCAATTGCAAAAAGTATCTTTACTTGGAACAGTTTACTTCTTGAGACAATAGCTTTAACACCATCAAACATCAACATCTGCCTATCCCAGGTCCTTGGGAAAAACTTGATCAGTGGATAAAAATAAATCCAGTCTAAACATTTAGTTGTCTGTATGAACGATATTTAATATATTAAATTTATATACCACCTGATTCCAAGTGACTCTGAATGTATTCCAATATTCAAATTCGATTACAAGAAAATGACAGTGATTACATATAAAATCTAAAGCAATTATATTAAAAAACAATAAAAACTAAAAAAACGTAATTATGTAATTTTTTATGTATCTGTAACTTTCAAAGAAAAAAACATGAAATGGAATGTCCCTCAGTTTATGTTTNCATTCAATGGGTAGTCCTTAATGGAACTACATAACATGGAGGGAAGTAAGCAGTAGGGTACCCAAGATTCCATTTTAGGCCCAATGCTCTTCACCATCTTCATAAATGATTTAGATGGAGGAATAGAAGGGGAACTCATCAAATTTGCAGACACCAAACGGGCAGGAATATCCAACACCCCAGAAGATAGGCTCAAAATCCAGACGGATCTTGGCAGACTTGAACACTGGGCCTATCTAACAAAATGAAATTCAATGTAGAGAAAAGTAAGGTTTTAGACTTAGGCAAGAAAAACCAAATGTACAGGTACAGATTATGTGAAACCTGGCTCAAAAGTAGTAACTGTGCGAGGAATCTTGGAGTCCCAGTGGACAATCACTTAAATATGGGCCAGCAGTGTGCGGCAGCAGCCAAAAAAGCCAATGCAGAGGGATAGAATCAAGTTCATGTGAAGTTTAGTACTGTTTTATAAAGCCTTAGTAAGACCACACTTAGAATACTGCATCCGGTTTTGGTCACCATATTATAAAAAAGATATAGAGACTCTGAAAAGAGTGCATAAAAGAGCAACAAAAAAGATTAGGAGGCTGGAGGCTAAAATACATGAAGAGGCTTGTAGGAATTGGGTATGTCTAGTCAAGACAATAGAAGAACTAGGAGTGACATGACAGCAGTATTATAGTATTTGAGGGGCTGCCACAAAAAAGAGGTGTTAAATCTATTTTCCAAAGCACCAAAAGGTAAAACAAGAAACAATGGATGGAAAAAGGAGAGAAGCAACCTAGAACTGAGGAGAAATTTCCTAACAGTGAGAACAATTAAAACCAGTGGAACGCCTTAACTTTGGAAGTTGTGGGTACTCCATCACTTTTAAGAAGAGTCTGGACAGCCACTTGGACCTGTTTCCCACCGAAAACAAAACACTGGGAGTCGCAAAAAGGGTCTCTGTGTCTCTCTCTCCCTCCCTCCCTTTCTGCCCTTGGTCTGCCAGTTCTCTTCCTCCACTCTCTTTCTTTCTCTCTCCCTCTCTCCGATCTTCTGCTCACCTGGCAAGCTGAGTTCAAGCTGTTCTCCAACAAGCTCAGGGGTAGGCAACCTCAGCTCTTTTATGACTCATGGACTTCAACTCCCAGAATTCCTGAGTCAGCATAGCTGGGCTAGCTAGCTCTCTCCTGCCCTTCCTGCTTCCTGTTTCCTGCTTCCTGCTGAGACGCAGCAAAGGGAGGAGCTCCGCCCAGTAAGCTTTTCAGCTGGTCGGAGAACATCGTGAGTCCACTCTTTTTTACACACACACAGACACACAAAAAAAACACAGAGACAGAGAAAGACAGAGAGAGAAGCAGGGAAACGCAAGTGCCTCTCTCTCTCTCTGCAAATGGCAGAGGAGGCTGGGAGTCACAGGGGAAGGCTCAAAGAGCCGCATGCGGCTCCGGAGCCGCAGGTTGCCGACCTGTGGTATAGGGTGTCCTGCTTGAGCAGGGAGTTGGACTAGAAGATCTCCAAGACCTTCTTCCAATTCTGTTATTCTGTTCTGTTATTCTGCTTTACAGCATTTCCTAATGTCTAAACATTAAATAAACATCATTAGCAGAATGGGATCAATTACTATAGCTTGCAAGATGATCTAAAGATTCAACTGTACCAAAACCAATAGTCCCCTTAATTTTAAATAATAAGGCATGCCAATATATTGTTAAATAGTTCTAAATACTAGATATTACAGTATATATAAAATAGCAAGGAACTACTAGACAGTGGATTCATTCCTAGAAAGATCTGAAAGAACATTTTTATGTATGGAAATCTGCAATCAAAAAAATATTTTTTGAAATTATGGAATGAACAAGATATTATCACTTTACCTTCAATGATTTACCATTCTAGATCTGGTCATTGTACCAAATAAATGATGTTTATAAAGCTACACCTGTAGAGTGTAGCAAAGTAATGTGATGGAACTTTGGGTGAAGCTGAAAATTGAATCATGTTTGAGGCGATAGTGGATGCTTCACCAGTGGAAGCATCAGGGTTGTGAATCACCTTGACTCCACATAGGAGTTGGAGAACTCGGGGTGAAGATTTGAGCAAGAAAAGAGATTCAAGATTAGCAGTCTCTCTTTATGGAAGGAAGATTATAAAATTGTTGCTGCTGTTTCTTGGGATTACAGATGTATAACAATTTAGTATCCTTATGCTGGATACTTTAAATAGAAAATTGCTATATTTTTCCATAAACCATGTATTTTTATTGGCTGAAATCCCAAAATGAAAGTGATCATCTTGACTGAAATCACTTTTTAGGATAGATGGGTTGGAAGTTTCACTAGCAATTTGGATCTGCTTTGTAATAATCTGTGTTGGTTTAGTGGCAAACAGAGTCCAAAAATAGCATTGAAATGTGGATAGCATGCCATGGGTGCTGTCAAAAACAGCTGTCAGGTTGTGAAAATGAGTAGCCACTAAAAGAATAAATAAAATAATATGAGTTATCAAACTGATGAAATTGTTCCTTGCCATTCCCTATAACTACCTAGTATGTTATGGCAGTTTTTCTTCAACCTTTTTCTGGGTAAATACAGTAGGCAAACCTTCAAATAAAGCAGGCGGCTAATATCAACCACATTTTAATGTTTCAAGATTGCTTATGTGCTCACTGTGGAACCCAGAGGGATTCTTGTACATAAAGTTTTGCAAGAGGCTGTCACTTCATTTTGCAGATACCAGTATTCCTTTTTTTGGAAAAAATATATATTAATAGGAGTCTCAACAAACTTAATGGTAATAGACCCCAAGCGAAATGCCCATCCCTAAACTAGAATAAGGTTTTTTTGGTCATGTTCTGGTGGACAAATATCTTTCTACATGCTTATTTGCTAATTGTTGTTGTTGTAATAGTAAGATACTTTGCCACAGACAAAGTTCAAGTTATTCCTGTCTTTCTTGCAGTTGGTTCTGCAGTGGTCCCCAATCTTTATGGCTTTGAAGCTTGGCAGGAGTGGAGGGGGAACCAGACCACACAAGTGGAAGGCCAGTTCCAAACATGCCATGGTTTGGTAGTGAGCCGTGGCCGGAGGAGGGTTGGGGGCCCCTCGGTGACTGCATTTCCATGCTACGTTTCCTTATCTGCATCAATGACTTAAAATAGTATATATTGCTAAGGGACATGGACTTACATTGATACATCTAGATTTTAAGAGAAAGTGGAAAAAATTAGATTTAGACATACTTGAATGTTACTTTGTTGTTAATGCACTATTTTTCCTTCCATATTGTCATTTGCCCTACCTTGCATATGTTGGGGAGAAGAATACAGTATTTCACCGATGTACAAATTTGGATCACAAATCCCTATTTATGCTAGCAAGCCTGTACCACTTCACTATGTGTCTCTCTTAAGCAATATATATATAGTATTGTGCTATGTATCACTTCATGGTAGCTAATTTTTCTCCCAATCTATTTTGCTGAACTTTTCATTCTGCCTGATGTCCCACCTCTTACACATACAATAGCTCTGCATATATCGCTTGTTTCAATTAGGATTTACTCTAAAGAAAAGCTTCAAACACACGGTTCACATGCTGTCACATGCTCCCAAGCCCTTATAGGACTATCGTAAATTTGCAAAATTCTGAGGAAAATGTAGCATTGCTGTGTGCCAGAGAGGACAAATGTATAATTTAGAAATTGATTTTATCAACATTTAAATTCTAATGCTGAGAAACATCAGTCCTATTCAGGTCAAGAAGGCTCAGAAATACTGGCGAGACTTAGTGACCAATTGCATTTTAGGCCTGACATTTGAAGAAATTATTAATCCTTTCTAAACAATGTTTTTTTCCCCACATTAGAAAACCATCATCAGGAGGGATCCTTAAAGACCAGTCCAAAGTCCAGTTAAATCCTTCAAATAGTTCTAGGTAAGTTTCTTGTGCTTGGAGATCAAAAGCAAGGGATGTGCAAGATATAAAACCTTATGTGTATGCTGGGAATTTTAAATTGTTTTCGGTCAGTATTTTTCAGGGCACATGATCAAACAAGATATTCTTTTTTCCATTCTTGACACATCTCTGTCAGTCTGTATGTCCAGAAAGGATGTGATGCCACAATCAATCTGAAGTCCATTACATATAAAGATACATGCACATGGGTGCAGATCACCAGTTGCTGAAAAATATATTACCGTTTACAAAATTGCCTGCTATGCTGCTTATTCCTAGCACCCTTTCCAATATACAAACTCAGGGCAATCTACTTAAATTATCTCTATTGCAAACTTGTTCCAGTATACTCTGTTTACTATGTCAGCCCAATGATATGTACACAAATTTGAGAAATTCCGCTGGTACTATTTCCTCTTAAATATTCTTAATACTTTATCAGAATTTTCCCCATTTTACTCAGATCTGATACTATATTAATTGAAGCCAGGCCAATTTGTCCCGCTATTCAGGATCCATTTTTAAACTTGCTTTGGAAGCCAATTGGAGGAACAAATGTAATAGTGAAAGCAACAAAGTAATGACAGTGCCCTTCAATATGCTCTTAATTATTTCTGCAGAAGTGGTTGCAGATGAGTATTTCTTTTTGTGTTGTTGCTGGCACGTTCAAGGAATTTTAGGAAGAGTCTGGACACCATAATCTTTCTGTATTTTCATTCTTTTCTCTTTTTCTCCATAAAAAAAGTCTGTTAAGGAGAGAAGGGTAAACTATCAGCACAAGGCCTTTTATAGGTACTTCCTATTGTATTTTAATTATTATGTATTTAATTTTTTTATTTCTTTGGAGGAAGTTTCCATGATTCTTTGATTTTTCTGTGATGAAATCCTTATAAGCATTCTCTTATGAATTTCTGAAATACATGTCTTTTCTATTTTTATGTAGAAGGTCCTGGTTTTGACAGGAGTCCCTAAGCAAAACAGTTTTGTTGCCATGGTATTTTAAATAACATTAAGTTTTCTTTCCAGAATGAGATTTTCACCTTAGAATAAACCTCTTAATACAGCTGCACAATCCTCAGAAGGCCACTAAAGCCTGTCGTACAATGCTTAAGATGAATAGATGTTCTAAGCGAGATGCTAGCTATCTCTCAAATTATTCCACCAACCATCCTATGCTCTTGCTTATCCTTCCAGAATGTGAAATTAAATTAGTTTCCTGCAATGCTGAAGAAAGCATTAGTAATGACTGAACTCTAGAATCAGGAAAAAACATCTTCAACAAAAATGTTAAGCAGATTCTTATGCAATCTTCTGATGGAATTTGTTGCAATTCAAAAATGACACATTTATGGTAGGATGAGAGAAAACAGATTTCATATCTTATTAGGAAAAAACAATGAAGCACTACAGTATTTATTTTTTATAGTATGTCCTTTTAAAAAATTGATTGACAGGATACATACCAAGTTTGCTTTTGTAGAGAATAATTTGCTTACCAAAGTGTAATTTGGGGTAATTTATATCAGATGTTCTTTTTATGTATTCTGTTAAGTTTTCCTTTCCAAATTGACATTCAGATGTAAGTGTTCTTTCTAGTTTTATGCCGAGATCAGTTTTTTGACACATGCCTTTATCTCCTTGGTAGTCTAAATAATCTTATTTTTTCCTTCCAGAGTGAAATTTTCCACCAAAACCTATGTGCAACCATTAAGAAGCCGAGAGCCTCAAGACGTAAGTAAAATATATTATTTGTTATTTTTTGCATGCATTTCGTTGGTACGTGAAATATGAATGTTTTAATCCATCTTTTTCCAAACTACTGTCCTCTAGATGTGTGGGTTTGCACATTTCACAATGATTAGTCAGAATGAGATTATGGCAGTCATACTTTTACATATCCGGAGGATGCCAAGTTAAGGAAGGTTATTTTAATCATTTCCTTTTCTCCATCCCTATAATATCCTTGTCTTGAAAAGTAAAAACCTTGTACCAATTTCAGTGAAGTAGAAGCTTAAGGGAAAAATTCCTTACCCCATAGAATAAGAATTTAATGATTAAAGTTAGATACTAGTACTTTGCTTCTGACTATATAGCTCCTCCCTTGTTAATCATCTTTCATCCAACACTATTCTGGTCTGTTTCTAAGATCCTAAGATCCCGTGGCATAGGATAGAGGGTAATGGTGGTGGTATTATTAATATTAATTATCAATAATTATAATGCCCTTATATTGTTTAACTCAAAATGACATAACTAATGTTCACTGCTCCTGTGTTCCACACAACAGCAACCCTTTTAGGGGGATTGGACTAAGAGAGGAAGACTGTCCGAAAGTCAACAGCTGGCTTCTGTGCTTTTTTTTTTTTTNTAGATATCTCAGTTTACATCAATAAAGGTTCCCTCTCTATTTCCCTTAGGTATTATATCACATTCATATTAGTACATTTCTAGCTAAAGTTCAATCAATCTATACATTTATCAATAACATTTTAGTTATACATATCCAAGTCCTGTTTTTAGGTTTTATTTAATTCCAGTTATCATATTCCAATTTAGCCTTTTATAACTACTATTTATAATTTGGATAGGTTTAGTTTCCCTCATTTCATTATAAACTAATTCTCGTGACTAAAATACAAATATTATTCCAAAATTTAAATTCTTTCTTTATTCACCAATATATTCTATTTCTCATCCTAATAACTCCTCATACACTAATAACATATCTTTCATGATCACAAATCCATTTCTCTATAACCATTAAGGCTATAATCTAACAAATTATTTTAATTTCCATTATAAATCTGAATCCTAAATATTAAATCAGTCAATAACTCTAAGATCAGTCAAAATCTCTAAAAGAAAAGCTGCTTAACCCTCAAATGAATTTTTAAATCCCATTTTTAAATCTAACTCTGGCTTTCTTTTTATGCCAAGCAGGCTTCCATACCAATGCCCTTAAATCCTCCAGTGTATCTCCCTTGATTCCCACGCATATTGTTTGAATCAAGGGAGAACATCCAGTTATCAGTTTTTCAACGAAACTGGCCCCTTTGTAGTTATTAGGTTGTTGCCCTAATAGTTCAAATCTCCATATTTGGTTTAAAATGCTTGTCATCAATTCAGTCTGGTCTTCCTCTTCTTTCTGAGTGAAGCAAAGAGTCATATCTGGTGTTGTAACTGTTGTTTGGTCATCCAAGTTGTCTAAGTTCTCAATATGATATGTCTGTAGATCAGTTCCTGTTGTTTTTGGAGTTACAGGTGTTTTAGTTGGCATCAGTATCTGTTTGTCAAAGTTCTCCGTAAGTTGTACATGCTGTTGAGTAGAATCCTCTTTGATGTTAAATTGTTCCTCTTCTATTATTTTTTGGCTTGTAACTTGAACAATTGGGGTCTGGGGTTCAATCTGTAGTTTGATGAAAACATCTTCGGCTTTCACTCGGGATTTTATTAGCTCGGTGGCTTCAAGGATTTTTTGAAGTATAAATTTATAATTAAGTTGTGGGTAGATTCCCTCCGTTTCCATGGTGATTAGCGGTAGTCTTTTGGTGGAGGCTATGTTTAGTAAAGATCAGCCAATGTCCACCTCCACACTTTCTAAAGCTGTTTCCACCACCCAGCTGTTTCCAAATCTTATCTTTTTTGATAGTATGAAGGGCAAATCAAGAGAGTCAACAGGCCTCACAATTGAAAAAAGAGAGAGAGAAAAGAGAAAAAAAATTCAATTGCTGTGCCAGTTTTCGCCACAGGATGTCCCCCTTCGACCACAAAATCTTTTCCCAGACGCCAGTTAATCTTTTATTTAATTAAAAAAAGCCGAAAAAAGAGGATATTTTCCAAAATAAATGGTTAGAGAAATAATAAGTCTCAGTAATTAGATCTTTTAAAATCCCAAAGGTATCCGAAAATCAAAAATTCAGTTATTTAGTTATTAAAATTACTTATTATTTTCTTTCCTTCAACGTTTAAATTCCCAAGTATAGAAACGCTGCTGCATTGAAAGCAGGGGAGAGGTTTGAAAAGGAGATGCCTCAGATCAAACGGAAGGGCTGCCGCCCCTCTGCAATCTAGCGAGGGTCCTCCCCAACGGTGGTTGCCTCTCCAGGGCGACTTTCAACCCTTTCCAGGGTCTCCGAAGAAGGGAAGAAGGGAAACCGGACGGCGGGGAGAACAGTCTCTCCACATGTCTGCTGGCACCGTGATCCGGAACCGGAAGCCGGCTTCTGTGCTTAAGGGAGGACTAGAACACAGAGTCTCCTGGATTCTAGTCCAGCATCTTAACAGCTACACCAACTAGTTCTCTTGTACTGGCAACCAGAAAAAACAATGGGGGGTATGGGGAACAATTTTAGGAATTGCTGCAAAGATACCGTTATAAGGGAAATTGAATGGAGGAAAAGAGCAGTTTAAAGTAAAGTACACAGAAAAAGGGAACTAAAAGTTTGTACTTGGCTAGATCTTCAGAGAAAAAGAATTTGAGGGTTGAGCAATACCAGTAGTTACTGAAAATGTCTTTCCTGATGCTGTGACCTAAGGATGCTTTTGGCAAGAAAAGATGTCAATCTTACAGGGACAACTCTTAAAGCAGAGAAGGCAATTACAAGATACATAAGGACGCAAGCCACGTATGGTCTTGAATAAATTAATCCCCAAAGACACCAGGCAAATATCACAAGAACCGAAACATTGCAACCAACAGACTTTTAAAGTATAAGGCAGTGCTTCATCTTGAGATGGAATCCAAACCCAGCAAGGAAAAAAAAATTACTATGGTTCTCTTGAAACAGAGCATACATTTTAAATAGCTCAGTTTCAAGTTTAATATTCTACCCTCAGCTTCTCCTCCAGTGTATACTATAATGCATTGAGTGGAAAGAATGATCCAATGCATCACAGTGAAAAAAGTAACAGCTTTGTGATGCCTTGGTGAGGAAGGAGAAGATGGGATTCTGAGACTGATAAGAATAACAGTAGTCTTTGTAATCAATTATGGGATCATAGCCTGGAAAAAGAGAGGGATGTATATCTTCACCATCTCAACTTATTATCCCCCAGGTGCACCTTAGCCATTGATCTGGACAGTATATGATGTCTTAAAGAACGTCTCCCTGATTCATTTCTTAATTTCTCATCCTTATTTCCATTCTTATCTAATCCCACCGCAAATATTTGTTTCTCAAATTAGCATTCCAGTCCTTTTCCTCTTTCACTTTCCCAACATATTTCATATTTCAATTTTATCACAATTTCATAGTTATCTAATTCTTCATTAAGTGAGCATTTGCTTTTATTTGTTAATATTTAAATATTGTTATGTGAGCAGTTTGGAATTTTGGTTTTTCTTTTGGTCCTTGTAAGTAATGCTCTGAACGATTCCATATTGGATGACTCTGTGTCTGATCAGGCAGGCTGACCCTCTCCAGGCAAATATTTGTATGACTATAAAATTTCTCCGGAAAATGTAGACCCTTACCTATTTTGGATACCTTCCTTCTTTTAGATTGTTTTTAGCAAATGAGGTTGTCAAAATATTAAGTGCTCAGATATTGTTAAATATCTATCAGTCAGCCTGAGGTTTCCTGAAATTAGAAAACTAAAGGACAGCATATATCAGCTTTCCCGTTTGGAAGAGCATACAACTCTGGCTTCTTTTATGAGGAGACAGCACCTAAGGCCAAACAGCCAGTTCAAAATGCATTAAATACATTCAATTTCAAGAGGCATATAACTGGTTTGGATTTTGAAGCTATTCTTCTAAGGTTACTTCTTTTTTCATCCCAGATATCCAAAGTGTTTGAAGAAGAGATCACACCTGGTTTTACCTTGTCTCACAGTAAGGAACATATTGACGTCACCCTGGGCGAAGAATTCTTTGAGAAACAAAAGCCTACAGAAGAAACCATCAAAACTACTGTGCCCGGGTAATCTTACATAGTGGCCAGATCATGTATTGACATAGCATAATTCCCAACTTCTTGCTGTGTGACATGTTATTGGTGTTTTGTCATTTCATGTATGTGGGAACAATGCAACCAACTAAGCTTCCACATCTTTATACAGGTTCCCAATAAATTTTGAGAGAGAATTCAAGCATGTGCTTGATGGTTGCAGATGGTTTCCGCTATTCAAGTATTCCCAGAAAACTATTTTAATGGAGGAAGAAGAAGGCAAAGGTCAAATAGAGCAGCCATCCACAGCCAGCCTTCCTAATGTGTTAGATTTCATCGCCCCTTGTAGTCTCCAGAGACTATAACCAAGGACCATATTGGCTAACCATGAAGAAGTCTTGCACATCTGGAAAGCAATAGGTTGTTAAGCTGAAGAAGGACATCTTAAGCTCAAGGGTATGTGCAGAGGAGGCAAGGGAATAAATAAGGGCCTGATGATACATATTATCACACAATTTACAAATCTGCATCAGAGATCTTTGTAGAGGTGGGTCATAAAGGCACGTGCATGTCTCCCTCAGTACCAATGTCCCACCATTTTGGCATCATGGTGGTTTACAGCTTAGGTCTTGTTAAGATAAATACAAAAGAATCAAGTTCAAAATAGATGGCTTTTTCTGTCCTAGAGTGGAAGTGAGAGCTGCGTATAGAACTATATGAAGAAATCTAGAATTTAGCAGTGGATATGACCAGACACCCATTTAATTTTCTCTCCCCCCCCCCACCCACTTCCCAGAAAAAAGAAACAAACATTTCCTAGCTTACAAACCCCTTAAACTGTTTTTACATCTGTTTGGGATATCTCTTACATCTTAGAGTTGGGAAGATGTATGCTGCTGAAGGAAACCTTCAAAAAGCCTTTAATTACTGTAATTTCCCATGTCGTCTTTGATTCTCAATATTAGCCTGAATACATTTATAGCTGAGATTTTAAGATGAGATTTTGAGTCAATGTTTGGTTCAACTGAATGGTTTTCTGTTATGCTTTTCCGCCATAATGGGATTGTCTAGAGATTTAAATAAAAGACACATTACATAATAGTGGTAATTGAGACAATTTAATTATTTGTCTCAATCATTTGATCATCAGCTTGTTTTATGCTCCTTTACAGATCTGAGTCTCAATCTGAAAGTTCTAATAACATCCCCAAATTCCTGTATTGTATTAAGACACGATGCTTATAATTGCTGTAATTACATTATGCCTGCAGACTGCAGAATTTGCCAAATATTGTAATCCACAAAATTCAGCCCATACTTTCTCTATACACAAATGATTATAGATTAGATCTTGAATGCAATGACTTTCTAAAACAAATGTGTTTAATAGAATGCAATGGGGTTTTTATACTGCTCTCTCTCTCTCTCTTTCCCTTTGCAGCACTCCACCTAAGCTTGAAACGTAAGTATTGATACAGTCTTTTGCCTCTTATGGTTTTCTTGGATTGCAATCAATATAGTGCCTAAATGTGTCCCCTGTTCTGTTTGCTCCGCTATAATCCCGTATTTTGTTAATCTGAGTTAATCTCATTTCTTTATGGTCTATTTTAATCTGAGTTTACAAAGTATTTTGAGGAACAGTGTACCAAATCTGCTGCCCTGGAAACAACAAATTCTTGTTCTGCAAAAATGTCTGGGGTGTTGCTGAGTTAAACACTTGTGCACTTATTAGACTTTTCTCATGTGTATTTGTCTGCTCTGGAGTAAGAATGAACAGTTTGATCAGCTTTGACAGAAAAAGGTAAGGAAGGTCATATAAATTATATTACAGCACTGTTTCCCTAAGATGTGGCCACGCTAGACAGGTTTATGAATCCTAGGCCAAATAAACTGGAGAGCATCAGGTTGCTAGTCTGCTGAATTAGCTGATATTCCTCCTACAATAAATTTTTTTGTAGTTATAAACCTTTATGTTTAAAAGCCTCATTTTCAGGGGTATTCAAAAGAGCCTCCTAAACTGAAGAGACAATTGTAAATGATAGTAAAATTGGGAAACATTTCAGATTCCAAAGTTGAGTTGCTGTTGACCTCAAAAGAGAGGTTTTTAAAAGGAAGACATGTAAACATGAAATGTTTCAATTGGACTACTAGACTCTTTGATTCTGTTTGTTTCAGATTTAGCATGGCATTTTGATAGGCAATCTGATATTCTCCAGATACTTGGACAGCAACCTAGCTGACCTGGCCAGTAGCAGGTATTAAGGAACCTGTGGAGGACATCGGACTTCTTACCTGGATATAGCTATTCTCAGAGACATACGTTACCTTTGTTGTTATGATCTTTGTTTTTGTTTTTAAAATGTATATTGAAATAAATTGTCCTATTCCATTTCAGTCTGACTGTATCAGATTGATAGAATTGTCCCTTTAGAATGTATTACTATTTACTAGTAAATTCAGATAAGAATTCCAAAGGAGCTACGTCTTACTACACCTATCTATCTAAACTGCCATTGGGAGGTATTTCCTAATATTTCTTATATTTATTAGTTCTCAGAAGTTATTTATTATTCATTCAGGGTCTTTTAATGGACTTTAGTAATCCAAGTTGTACATTGAATTTGCCTCCTATACAAGTCCAGGCTGAGTCACACATTCATGTGATAATGGTGTAATCTAGAGATATTTTTACAGATTTAATGACAACAAATCAGATTTCCAAATTTCCCAAGCACTTTTTTTTAAAATGAGTCCACTGGGAGAAATGATAAAAAATCCAATATGATGTTTAAATGTAGAAACCAGCTCTCTGTTGTTCAGTTACTTCTGATTTTTCATGGTATCATTTTGCCAGGATTATCAGTAACTAGTTGGGTTCTTTTAAACTCCTGCTTGTGTCATTAATGATGGTATCTAGCTAGTCCATCTTATGTTAACATCTTTTTTCAATTGACTTCAATTTTTCCAAGCAGTAGAATCTACTCCAAGGATGTTTGCATTTGTATAATGTGTCCAAAATATTGATTATATTTGGAAGCCCACCTTGAATGAATGAATGAATGAATGAATAGAAGGGGCATGTACCTATTTCTAGAATGAACAGGCTGAGCAGAAACAGTTGGAAATAGGTGCTTTCTCAGGGATCCAGATTCTATGCCAAGAGCTTTATAGTTAATAACCAGCATCTTGAATTGCATTCGGACTGGCAACCAATGCAGCTCACATAGCAGTGGTGACATATGGGCATACCCAAAGGTACCCATTATATTCTGATTGGTCTTCAAGGGCAGCTCCTAGTAGAGCACATTGCAATAATTCAGTTATATCCATTTAAATCCAAACAAATTTACATTTCAAAGTAATAATTACTATTTCTCTGGAACAATTTGTACACTGTATTTTGTAGGGAAGATGTTGTTGCTGACTTAGTGGAACAGATTTCTGAACTGACAGCCATTATAGAGCAATTGCGCCGAGATCATCAAGTAACACATAAACAGGCGAGTCATGTTGGTCGTGGAGAAAATCTTCCCCGTAGATATTTCAGAGATTCTGCTATATTGGGAGAGAGACTACTGGTTGGGAGGAAATTATTAGGACCTCTTCCAGAAACCAATTACTATCAAGTTAGGTGAATTTCTAAAGCAAAGGTACTAATGGAAAGAATTAGCGTGGAGATAGGATGAAGTGGAATGTATTTAGTCTCTTAGTTGCAGATAGAACTTCTATGCATAGCTGAACTGTGTACTTTTGAGTTAGTCTTGATTCCAGTAATTATTCCAGCCATGTTCCTGCAGTTTCCTTGGCAAAATGATTTGCTGTTGGCTTTTTCTGAGGGCTGAGGGAGATTGACCAGCTGTAACTAAAGCCGGACTAGAATTCAGTCTCTTGAAGTCTAGCCATGTGTCTTTAAACACTGCCCTGGCTATCTATATATACAGTTACACTGCTAAAAAAATCCATTAGGGAAGTACTTATTAAATGTAATTGTCTTTTTCTTTTTTCTAGCTGGAGAAAGATATGGAAGAAAAATGCACTGAGATGCAAGAGGAACATGATAATAAAATGAGGTCTGGATGTTTGGAAATCTTGAAGTAACTTTTCTTTTTCCATAGTTATAGGAGCAAAAGAGGAATAACAACATATTAAGGAAACAACTTCCCTTCCCCCCATCCTTAGAAAGGAAGCAGACAGCATGTGACTTTTTAGCATTGTTCTGTGGAGGCTAACTCAGAAGTAATAATGAACAAAATATTTTGACTATTGATTAATCTTATTTGAATCTGTGTTATTGGCCATTTTCAGTCACATAAACATCTTTTTTTAATGCATAGCACAAATAGAGTATACAAAATAAATGATTAATTGTTAAATTATTGCATTTTTGCACACTGTGTTTTTAGTCTTTAAAGTTAATTTTTGTATGAATGAAAATGGCCAACAAGGGAAATTCAAACAAAGTTATTCAGAAGTTAAGTCCATACAAGGTTGGTGAAATTTTCTTACAAATATATCTGGATGTTTAGAGCCACATTCAGCATAAGTTAAATAGTGCTGCTACTCTATCCAGAGTGCTGAAAAATTCCCTCCCAGGATGTAGTCCTGTTGAAAATCCTTCTTCTGTTATTTACTCTGTGTGGAAGCTCCCTAAGAAGATATAAGCACAAGGAAGTAGAGTTAATTTTTCCTACCTTACTGCTGGAACCCAAATACTTATCAGCTTTCCCTTCCCATCAGCGCCTGCTACTTTACCTACACATCAGATGCAGCTTTGGGCCCTTAAAAGGTCATTCTCCTTTTCATTAGTTCCAGTTTCCCACTTACTTGTCTACACTGTGATTAGAATTATTCCTTAATAAACCACAGTAGCAATTGGTGTGGGCGTGGCATACTTTCACCCAGAAAAATTTCTGTGAATAAAAACACAATAACAATAATGTAGTATCATAGGAATAATAAAAATAATCACAATAATTGTTCTTCACTTAGATCACAAACATGCAATAAAAATAATATGTAAATATAATTGAACATTGGTTATGAATGTACCTTGGTACTCAACTGCTTTGAAACTCATCAAATTTGGTATCAACACATTTTGACATGAAAAGTTTGCCCTGAAACTTATTGTTTGTTTGTTACTCAATGTATAAGCTAGAACTTGTCTGTGTCAGCTGCCTTGTGATTCACTACATTATTTCTTATGGGAAAAAATTGTTTGGTACTCATCGGTTGTGGTACTCATTGTGGCTCCTGGAACCAATTAATGTTGAGTACTGAGGTACCACTGTAGTAAGAAAACTTATTGCAAATCCTAGGTTTAGCTCCTGTGCAAGTTACAAGCAGTCTAGAGCTTTTCACAACAGGATGGAGTTATCCATTTTCCCAATTTCAAGAGAGCCAGTAATTTCAAGGCTTTGCTACAGAGATTTTTCATAAAACTGAAGCTAATACAGGAAGAAATACAGTACTGTAAGCTGTTTCACCTAACCTGGAGCCTTTTCCTACTGAGTTGACGTTCCATTTAATAGTCCTTGAACCAGCAGAGAACTATACTACTATGAATTTGCTAATCCCTGTCCTGCCTTAATAGGCAAACAGTGATGACCTTAGTTACTATGTGCAAAACCTATTAAGGAAAGGAATTGCTGACTTGCTTTGGTTTCCTTCCTTCGCATCCCACCAAACATCAGATGGGGTTGGCTTTGAGAAGGGATACATTCTGGTAGATGGCCTGAAGAGTAACTATTTGTCTTGTTAGCTTGCATTCAAAAGAAGCCTGGTCAACAGCTGAAAGATACTATGGGCTTTCCTGCTTGCTTGTGGAGTTCTCTACCAGCTCTAGTCACCTGTTAGCTGGGCTGATCTATCTTTCAAAGCCAGGTTGGCCCAGAGGTCTGGAAAGTTAATGAGAAAATCCCGGAGGCTCCCACCGCCCAGACCAGAAAGGCCTTGGAGTATTGTAACCAATGACTGGAGAGAAAGGAGGTTCCCCACACTGTCCAACATCTACAAGTGTCCTCGGCTTAAGACCACAATTGAGCCCAAAGTTTATGATGTTAAACAAAACAGTTGTTAAATCGGTTTTGCCGCATTTTATGACTTTTCTTGCCACAATTGTTAAGTGAATCAATGCAGACGTTAAGTTAGTAACATAGATGTTAAGTGAATCTGGCTTCCCCATTGACTTTGCTCATCGGAAAGTCACAAAAGGTGATCATATGATCCCCAGGACACTGCAACCATCATAAATATGAACCAATTGCCAAGCATCCGAAATTTGATCATGCTGCAAGGGTCATGTGAAAAACAGTCATAAGTCACTTTTTTCAGTGCCATTGTAACTTCAGTCACTAAACGAATGGTTGTAAGTCAAGGACTATCTGTATTGAATTGATCTCATCCTTTAGGTCTTTTTCATAATGCCACAAAGAGAATGATACATGAAGGGCTGATCTTCCTTACTTTCTCTCTTCAGGCTAAGACATACTTGTGTATGTTTCTTCTGTACTTTTAGTGCTGCTTTGCTGTCACCCTCTCCAGTCATTGCACAGATTTTTGTAGATTTCCCCATAGAGTATTTGAGTCCCTCTGATTTCCTCCTGAAATGTAAAGGATATTTTACAACCAGATTTTAGGTATGATTAAAGGCTGTATATTAAAGTGACAAAAAGCAGGTGCTGAGACTTGTACAAGAGAAGAGCTCCTCACTAAGGCAACGTTACCACTCTGTGTGTATCTCTTCAAGTTTATTATGAAGACAGACTAGAGGACCTAACAGACCACAAGTGCAGAAATGCCTTTTTTACCTTACTTTCCTGTTATGTTGTCTTGGCAGGGAGATTCAAGGATTTCACATACTAGAAGTGAATAACCTGGAAGAGCAGTATAAGAAAGAGTTGAGGAATGAGAGGGCAACTGCGCAAGAAAAATTGGGTATGATGCATAACTATCTATTCATCTCATACCTACATGTGTCCTGGAACTTCAGCACACAGAGTTGTTTCACAAAGAAAATTGGAAATGTATAAGTAGCCAGGGACAATGGGATGATTAACACACCAGTTTGTTGTAGTGGTTAAGACCCAAGGTTGGAAACTGGGGAACTGTGAATTCGAGACCTGCCTTAGGCACAAGGCTAGTTGGGTGATCTTGGGTTAGTCACTCTCTCTCAGCCCTAGGAAGAATGCAATGGCAAACCACTTCTAAAATCTTTCCAAGAAAACTGCATGAACTTGCAGGCAGTTGCCAGGAGTCAATGTTGACTTACACACACACACACACACACACACACACACACACACATATTTCCATCAGCTGTTGCTATTGCATTTAGAACTAACAAGGAGCAAAACTGCTCTCTCTCTGTTTACAAGCTCAGAGCAACTTGTAAACTATTTGATTGGTGTGTGTGTGGGGGGGGGGGATTGAAAAAACCTGAGAAGCATCTTATTTTTATATCTTAAACACTTATAGTAGGCTGAATATTCTATGCTACCAATCACAGACATGATATTTGTTATCTACTCATGCTTCTTGTTACTGCAACACTCATATATGTAAATCGAGTTTCTATCAAGGAAGGAAATATATAAATTGTGTGGAGCTGCAGGTATTAGTTATCTTAAAGCCAGGATCGGTTTTAAAGTGCTTGTAGATGTCAATATCAGAATCCTGGCAAGGCAATTGTAATCAATGAGGCACACAGTAAGCTCTGTTCCTAACATCTACAGAAAGGGACAAAATCGTTAAACTAGAAATTGTGATCTTCTGTATTTCACTGAATGCAATATGTTAAAAATCCTGGCTGAAAGTAAATCAGTGACAAACTCAGTAGAAATACAGTATAGGGCCAGTCTTTCCCAACTTGCTGCCATTCAGATGCATCAAACTCTCCTTGGCAGCTACCATTCACCCCTAGCATGGTGAATGGTAGCAAAACGCACACTGAAGAGAAGTTAAGAAATCACACGAAAGTCAACAATCTTAAAATGGTAAAAACAATAAGAAACCTTGACAACCAGTTGGTGGAAGCCTTAAATTAAAAAGAACTGAAGAAAAACAAATTTAAAACATTTCACCTGATTTCACTGAGGGATTTCCAATATTCAAATGCTATTTAAACAAAATATTACAAAAAATATCCTAGCCATCTCATCTTTGTTTTGCAAGAATGCCCTGTGGCATTGCAGGAGGTTTCAGGCAAAAAGTTGAGGTTTTGAGAAGCAAAATTATTTTCCCTCCACAGGATGTTCTATATCAGTATAACATTATTTTTATTTATTTTTCTGTTGAGGTCAAAGGCCCACTTACCTAGGACCATGTGGGCAAACTCCAAATAGTAAAATAACTTGGCATTGCAACTTAACAGTTTACTTGGATAGCTTTAAATGCAGCATTGATTTCTTTGCTCAGGTTGAATACCTAACCGTGCTTTAGAAGAACTTCCCTCAGGGTGGGAAATGCCCTTTTGACTGTAAAAGCAAGAGGCCAAACTCAAGTTAGAAATATGTAGAATTGAACAAACCTTGTTGAGAATTAGGAAAATTGCCTTCAAAAGGAAACCTTGTTAATCTCACCAGCTTGGAAAAAAAACAGTGTTTACAATTAGCAACTTATGAGGGCATGGACACGAGGAGGCATGCCATGGTCTCAAAAGGATGGATGTGTTTGAGAAAGTTTTTTAAGGATGAGAAAGGAAACTGGAGATCTTGGGAGGGAACTTGCTGTCCTTTCTCACAAGCTCAAAAGAGCCTGATTTTTTGCCATGGGGTAGTGGTTAATGGGTAAGAGAAAGTAGGGCACATGGGAGACAAAATATCAGTTTCTATCTTAAAATCCCCTTTCTCAAGCTCCAGAACCTGACTCAAAATTACACTGCCAAACTTGAATTATTTTGTCACTGAATTTAATTGGTGTAGTTCTGAGATGCTGGAAGATTGCAAATAGGATGCTCGGAAATGGAATGACTGAGCAGACCTTACTGGCTTCTCTATTCGAATCTCCAGGAAGACAATCATAGCTTAAGACATTACAAATCTCTAAATCCGCCCTCCACAACTTTCTCAGCCTCTCAAACTGCATCCAACCTTCTTATTCCTAATTAGGATGAGGGGAAAGATATTTCCCTGACAAGTCACTTCCTAGTACTTTGGAACAGGCAGCTCCGAGCAACAATTAGGAAATATTCTCCTAGCAAAAACGTCATCAGTGACTGGGACAATTAAAACGTTGTGTTGAAGCACTCCTGGCTTCATTAATTCTCTCCTATCTGTGTTGAGAAGTGGGCCCTGGATTAAAAAAAAAAATACTGAGGATGATTCTGTAGTTAATTTCTCAGAAAAACACATCACTAAAATTAAGACAATTCAAATTCAGAAAAACATGGAAGAAAAGGTTGAATCAGTAGTTTATAGTGCTACGGCTTAGATGCATGGAATGCATTATTCCTTCCCCTTTTTCTCCCATCAGCTACAATGCAGAAGGAATACAAATACTTGAAGAATGCATTTCGTATGTACCAGGTAAAGATTTAAACTGTCATCTAAGAATTGATGAAGTAGGGTTGTCAAACTTGTGGATTTATGAGCATATTTAGAATTTGGAGATAGAACAGAGACACCTTTTTGCACCAGCCTTCAGTTGGCTGTGGCTTTCCCACAATGAGTGACTATTGCAAAGGCAGCCCACAGTTATAAAGAAATTAGAAGAAAAATTGGTGGAAACTTAACCAAAGGTGGCATTTCTACTGTACACTTTTCCCCAAAAAATTCCACAATTTTGGCCACTGCTGTATCTATCTACTTGCCTGCTTATCTCTACAGTCAAAAACATGCTGTTATACAGAGTAATTTGTATTCCCAAAACTTACCTGAAAGCAGAAATTAAACTCTCTTCTTACTGAAAACCTATTTTTTATTGAAAAAATAGGGTCCCCCCCTTTTTAACCTTTGTCCACAAGACTATTGTTAAATTTTGGGTTTTTTAAAATCATACTAGTTTAGTATGCAAATGTGCAAGCAAGAACTGGTGAATTCTTCATATTTTGTAGAAGACAGTACAGAAGGTCCTTTACTTATGACCACAATTGAGCCCAAGCTTTATGTTGCTAAGTGAGTGAGTTTTAGCCCCATTTTATGACTTTTCCAGCCACAGTTGTTAAGTGAATCATTTCAGTTGTTAATTTAGTAACCCAGTTGTAAAGTGAATCTGGCGTCCCCATTGACTTTGCTTGTCAGAAGGTCGTAAAAGGTGATCACATGACCTTGGGACACTACAACTGTCATAAATATGAAGCAGTTGTCGAGCATCTGAATTCTGATCACGTGACCATGGGGATGCCGCAATGGTCAGGTGAAAAATAATCATGTCACTTTCTAGTGCCATTGTAACTTCAAACAATCACTATGGTTGTAAGTTGAGGACTACCTGTAGTTTATATTTCTCCCCTCCCAACCTGCATGCCTTTTGTGACTTCTCAATATCCCATGGAGTTCATGATTTATAAAGTCATATACGCAGTGTCTCACACAGGGGAAAATAAATCAAATTTAAAGCCTCCTGTGTACAGATGTGTTTATGGTTAATCCACACAACTGAAGGAGCCATAAACTCATGATGACTTTTGAAATATTTTTTTAATTGGATCACAATATCCTGTTTGATGTGAAGGACAGATTTTAATACATTGATAGGCCGAATTGTTGCCTATATGCATTTCAAGCTGGTTGGTGGTTTTGTTTGCTTGTTTGTTTCGGTAGGATAGCATTTCTGATGAAATGGAAGAAAAATGGCTGAGAAGGCAGGCCGAATGGAAAAAAAGTGAGAGGACTGAGCGAGAAAAGGCACTATTACAACAAAGTAAGTAAAGGGAATGCACTAATCTTACACTAGTGTGATCAAAGCACTATTTTCTGTTCTATCATTTTTATTATTATCCCAGGAAAATAAGCAAGGACACCCAAATGCTGCAGATGTTTTGGCTGATTTTACATGTATTATATAGTAATATATGGTATAAAATCATCTAAACAAATCCAGGTTATAACAACAACAGCAATAGCACTTAGACTTGTCCAAAATGGTATAGGGTTACCTGCCTGAGCAGGGGGTTGGACTTCATGACCTCCAAGGTCCCTTCCAACTTTATTATTATTATTACTATTATTATTATTATTATTATTAGACATATGCTGCTTCACAGTGCTTTACAGCCCTCTCTAAGCAGTTTACAGAGTCAGCCTATTACCCCCAACAGTCTCATTTTACTGTCCTCAGAAGGATGGAAGGCTGAGTCAACCGTCAGCCTTGACCCTGGCAGTCAGCAGAGTTAGTCTGCAATACTGCATTCTAACCACTGTGCCACCATGGTTACTATAATATTAGTAGTTATAATTATATAATTAATAGTATCAATACTATAAAAATATAAAACTAATTATAAAATTAGTAAGCGTATCCTGAAACCAAGCATAAAGACTTAAGAGTTTTAAGAAAACAAATTCACCAACTTTGGAATGAGGAATAGTGTCAAGGGATGGGGGAAGAGGAGTCCAACATATAAAATAGAGAACAAAATTGAACAAAGTTGAACAATAAATAACAGGCACACCGCACCATCCTAGGCTATCCCTGGCTAAGAAGAATAAACTTAAAAGATGGTTATATATTATATTTTTACAAAAATTGCCTAAATAAATAGATAGAACATAACTCAAGTAAATATAAATATATTAAACAAATAGGAAGAAAATCAGTTGTCAAAAGCAGAAGAAAGCAAACAAATTAGCAAATGGAAGAAACAAAAAGCGACAAGAGAAACTATTTTACTAACAAGGTGCAGGCACCAGCATTTTGCCATATTGTATTTATGGTTGGAGTTTTATCAGACAATAGAAGCAGCATACAGAAATGCTTGGGGTGTCTTGAAAAATGTATTAGCAAAGGTGTAATACAGGTGCTGCATACATAGCTATTTATATCAAATTATGCTAAATTCATATGAGAATTTCCAGGACTCAGGAATAAAACAATTAAGTAATAATACATTTTTTAAAAAAAAAAAACCAAAGCCCAATCAGGGTGGATCCTACATGTTAAATGTTAAATTTAATTGAACACTTTTTTGTTTTTTGTACACTATTTTTTTCTTTCTTTTTTTTTTGTTAGGGTTGAATGTATGCTGTTTTGTATTTTATTTTCTGTGATATAACAATAAATATAAAAAAGAAAAAAAACTTTTATTCTTTCCTCAGAGCAATCTTTAACAAGGAGATTTGAGATGGAATTAGAGGAGCAGAAGAAGATTATTCAGAATAACAGTTTTTTGCTAGGAAGAGTTTATGAACAGGAAAGAGAAGTAAGTGCATTTTGTACTTATCAAAAGTTGCTTTGCTTTTTTCGGAAGGCTATTGTAACTTGAATTAAAAGCTTTTTCTTACAAATCTCAGCCATATAAACTTGTATTCTTATAATAGCCTGACTTACTGCTCTATTTTTTGTTTAGCACTAAAAGAATAAAAAAAATTAAACAAAAGTCACAAACCATTAAAGCTTGCTCCTGAGTGGAACAAAATTTCTTCAGGAATAATTAATCAGAAATCTTATCCATTCATTCATTTATTTCTTGGAGATTAGAATGGGCCCAACGCTCTTGGCCTTTCATAAGGCTTTAAAAATATGACTCTGTTCCCAAGCTTGGACATTGAAGGTGTTAAAGCCCCCATTTCCTGGCTTTATTTTTAACTGGTTGACTATCTTAGCTGCTGTGTACATTTATTTTGGATGTTTTTATTGTTTTTATAGTTTTGGGATCGTAAGCCACCTAGAGTCATTGATTGAGATGGGCAGGTATAAAAATTAAATAAAGAAATAAATTCAAGAAGCAAACAACTCCAAACAGGAAGCAATAAAGGATTTTGAACTGATATTGTAAAATGGCTTTATTGCATGATTTTTATGATTGGGCAGACATCTTGCAAGTAAGGAAGGTCAATACTGCAATATCTCATTGGGTTATTTCAAACTGCTTTTTTCATTCTCCTTTCAGTAATGGAGAAAAATGAACCCTATGGCATTAATGAGCCCAATTGTGAAGCAACTTTAGCCAGAGATGTAAAGGCATGGTGGTTAAAAGCTGGTAAACTTTCCATGAAGCCCATTGTTCTTGGTTAGGCAAACATATGGATGCATTTTTTTAATGCACGGGAAGTAGTATTTTTCATATATAAGTTAGAAGCAGAGAATAAGCCTCTGAGTTTCAATCTGAATGGGAAATTTTCGGTAAGATGTAAACTTAAGGAAACTTACTCGTAAGCCTATTTTCTTCCTATTGTCACACATAATGGTTATACAAGTCTCATCCAGGGCATAGCTAGTCAGAGTGTGAATTGAGCTCCATAAGGGGAGACGCACACTGAGACTTCATTGGGAGCTCACAAAAATATTAAGAATTGAAAGTGCATTTTCAGGTATATTTTTCTGTTAACTCCCTATCTTTTTTCTTTTCAGGAATTTCAGAAGCAGCAACAAACTGCCTTGGAAAATATAGACATGTTAAATGCCAAAATCAAGGCATGTGTATTGATTTTTTTTAAAATAATAAGTGCAATTGAGGCACCTATTTAATAAGTAGCAGCAGTGTGGCTTATTGTAGGCTTCCTCTTTATATATATTAGGTGCAGCTTTCCCAACATTCCACTTGCAGGTTGGGGCAAAGGAGAATTATTAGTGGGAATAATAATAATAATTTATTAAACTAGTATTTAGTATTTTGATTAGGTCCANGGTTGTTCCAGCAAGCGGGACTGGCCTAGGGGATTTTATAGGGGTTTTAATTACTTTTAAATTTGACATTCTCAAATATTTCATTTTAATTAAATTTTAACTAGGTGTAATATGTTAGCTTTTTATCATTTGTCAGCCGCCCTGAGTCCGAAAGGAGAAGGGCGGGATATAAATACAATTAATAAATAAATAAATAAAATAAATAAAGGTCAATACTGCAATATCTCATTGGGTTATTTCAAACTGCTTTTTTCATTCTCCTTTCAGTAATGGAGAAAAATGAACCCTATGGCATTAATGAGCCCAATTGTGAAGCAACTTTAGCCAGAGATGTAAAGGCATGGTGGTTAAAAGCTGGTAAACTTTCCATGAAGCCCATTGTTCTTGGTTAGGCAAACATATGGATGCATTTTTTTAATGCACGGGAAGTAGTATTTTTCATATATAAGTTAGAAGCAGAGAATAAGCCTCTGAGTTTCAATCTGAATGGGAAATTTTCGGTAAGATGTAAACTTAAGGAAACTTACTCGTAAGCCTATTTTCTTCCTATTGTCACACATAATTGTTATACAAGTCTCATCCAGGGCATAGCTAGTCAGAGTGTGAATTGAGCTCCATAAGGGGAGACGCACACTGAGACTTCATTGGGAGCTCACAAAAATATTAAGAATTGAAAGTGCATTTTCAGGTATATTTTTCTGTTAACTCCCTATCTTTTTTCTTTTCAGGAATTTCAGAAGCAGCAACAAACTGCCTTGGAAAATATAGACATGTTAAATGCCAAAATCAAGGCATGTGTATTGATAAAAAAAATTTTATTATTCACGTTAACTCCGTGGATAAATTATTCATCGTCGTCACACCGAATAACATCCGAAGGAGAAATATATATAATCCACGTCGAAAGGGTTGTAAGGTGAACGTCCAACCCCGTTTCCTCTTAATAATCACCCTTATTATTATTATTAAATAATTTGATCATAAATCATAAAACTAATCCAGGTGCAATCCTTGAGTGGATTAATGCCTTTTGAACCATTAAGCAAATTTGTGAAGAATAAAGTTAGAGGAGAATTTCCAATATTGGAATATATTGGCATGATATAAATATCAATAATGTACTGTATATGTATAGCTATAACCATAAATGGAATCTGCAATAGAATGCTCTTGCTCAGTCTGCTGGCTAAGCTTTTTTTCTGGATACTTTAATCCGTTTCATCTCATTTCTCTCTCCAAGCAAAACAATTAAAAAGTTGGCTGTTTTTTAGCAAGCCCATGGAAACCCTACACTGCTGTTAGATATTAACCCCCTGGTGTTTTGGCATTTTCTTCCTCTGATATGGTAGTTGAATGTCATTTGTATTTTTTCTTTTTTCTTTTAAACTTTTGATTTCATCACCTAGAATTGCTTTGGCATTTGGGGTAGATGATCAATTGAGTAAAAAAATAATTTTCTGTCTTCGGTACCCTTTAAATATGGTCAGTGTTCACTGGCTGCTTCTTCTTCTTTTTTTCAATGGAAGCTTTGCCTTCAAAGAATTCTTCTATTTCCGTTAATGGGAAATATGGCAAGTTTGCCAATACATTCTTTTTTTGATAACCTCCTTTTGACTATTAAATGTTAAGTTCAGTGTAAGTACAGTATATACAAATTAAGAATTGGTTTATTCCCTGCCACTGCAATTCTTCAAGGGATCATCTGAGAATTCCTGCACAAGCAAGGCTTCTGCATCTATGCTGAGTCTAGTTTTGAACCTTCTAGAGTTTACAGAGTTATTTTACAGGATCCCCACTCTCCATGCATACCAAGCAACAGGTGAAGCTCCCACAGAACTTCTTCAGTTCCTAAGACCATCATAGTGGATTTGAAGGGAATAGTGAGATCACATGAGACCAAATGGGGCTAAGAGGATAACATGTTGTGAAGTAACAGATGATCACCTGAACTCCATTTACAGGGAGATAAGCAGCTCTTCATTATGATCTCTATAATTCATATACATGGAGAAGATCTAGCTGTCCTAAGATGATCAAACAGAAGATAGTTCTTCCAAAAGTTGGATCATCTAAGCATTGGTCCCACCTATAAGGTTTGATTGAGGGGTTGGGCTGAGCTCATCTGGTTGCCAATAGAGTTCTAGTAGGGAATTTCTCTGAGGAAAGCAATCAATATTGCCATTAGTCTTGTGCTATGTGTGTGAACAGAAATGGGGCACTGTTTTTTGGTTAAATTATACCAACACTTGAACTTTGCCACTGAAATGCGGGAGGGGAACACAACAAACTTTAGATGAAGGAAAGCATGCAGAAAATCCAAAGAACAAGTGATTATTTCCTTTGATGTAGAAAAGATGAGAACATGATGTGGAGATACATGGGAGAGGCCCCTTTCAGCTGTGCCTCTTGGCCCTCCCCACTGCCAGTCTGGCTGCATAGAACTGATGCAGCTTCTGCTTATGAATTACTGTACTGTAGTAATTTCTTGCTGCCCATTCTAATCTTCCTGGAGGGGGGGTGGAAAAGGCTTGTTTAACCCAAGCTTATGTGAGAGAGGGGACTCTCACAGTCTGACATGCTTAATTTACCTGTAACCATAATAATAATGGTTATGATAACAATGGTGATAATAACTATAATAATGAAACAGAAAACTAATTCTCTACCACAATCTTTTTAGCATAATAACCCTGAGGCTTTTGGTCAGAGAACAGCAATCCTGTCTCCTTTTGAGGAGACAATTAAAACATCAGTCTTGTGATTTACAAATCAGTTTTATTAGATATAAAGTAATACGTTCTTTTAACTTGGGTAGCCAAATATCCAAACAATTTCAATGAGATATTATAAGGCATTTATGGCTGATGAAAATCCAGTGTCTTCCACGTGAGTTTCCCATGGTATCCAAGGTGCAGGTTGGACACAGACCCAGATGGACAGGATTCAAAGTGCAAAGAACGTAAGATGGAATGAAGCCTACAAGAATGAGGTTTCAATAAAAATGATAAATCTGATTCAAATATCAAAGGCATTTTTAAAAACAGACACATTGAAAATACCAAAGAACATGCAGCAGGTTTTTGTTTGCTTGTTTTTTATTGATTCCTAACAACTGCCTGGGTAAGTCCCTGCAGTTTTCCTGGCAGGTTTTTGGGAAATAGTTTGTCACTGCCTCCTTCATAAGGCTGAGAGTGAATGACTGGCCCAAGGTTACCCAGATGGCTTTGTGCTTTAAGATGAGGCTAGACCCCCTACAGTAGATTAGCATGTTAAAGCAAAATTATCTGAATGTAGATCCTGGTCAAGAGAGTCTACTTTATCTCTAAGAGGAGGGATTTCTCCATCCAGCTTCCTTCTTCAGCTGCCTGGTTCTGATTAACTGACTTCTGCAATTGCAACTTTCAAGCTTCTGTCTGAATCATATTCAGCACCTTTCAATAAGTCTCTTATTTTGTTCCAAGACAAACTTTTTTTTTTTCACAGCAAAGGTGAGGCTGAGGTGAAGAAGTCTAGCTTTTCTGTTAGCCCCTTTGCTTAAGACTTGGACATTTTGTTTTAGCTGTGAAAATCCAAACTCAACTCCCTTATCCATGCGTGCCTTTGCATGTGTGCTTTGATGAAGATATTAGTTCATGCTTGAGAATCAGCTTCAATCTTCCAGAAGCTAAATGAATGTAGGGAAGCAAAGGGCTTGCCATGCCTTGTATAAGTGAATGGGTGTTTGCCCACTCACTGCAGACTTTAATAGAGACAAAAAGGGAGAAGCTGCAGGTCAGAGGAGGCAGTGGACTTGCAATCTGTCTCACATCTAACCCGCATCTATATAACCACCCTAACTTCTTCTCCGTCTCACTCCAATTTAAATCTTGCATCGGCCAAGCCACTCTGTGCATCTTCTGATGAAGTGAAAGCTTATAGTTCATGAAAGCTTATGCCTTTCAATAAATGTTGTCAGTCAGAAAAAGTGCCCAGCAAATTCCTTTCCTAGGTCTTTCATGAAATGGTTTATTGGTGGGTTAGAAAAAAGTAAAGGAGAGAGAGAAAGCTACTCTTAGGTATTTTAAATATGAGCAAAAGAACTAAAATGTGATTGCTAGCATATAATTGATTTTCTATTTAGATACATAAGAAGTCCATGAGAAAGACTTCTGAAAAACTAACAAAAATTGCTTCACTTTGTCTCAAATAGCTTGTAGAAATGAATGATGATGTATCAAGATCTAAATGAAAAGCTTGTCTGTGATAGATAAAGAGTAGTAGAAGACAACAATTTGGAAGGGAGAAGTATTCATGACACAAAACAGGAATGGAATAAGCCATAACTCTTAAGGTGTGGGGAAGTGTGTAATTGGTCTTCCCCAAGGAACTGGTAAACATGAGGGGGAAAAGGTAATGATTAACTGTTGAGATAGGCAGCTGTAGAATTCATTCAGTCAAACAAATAAATAAAAAAATCCATTAAAAATTAGTAAGGAACTGGAGGTCCAGCCAACTCCTATTTGAGATAAGATTGCTCTGCCCAAAATATTCCTTTGTTTTCTGCATAAATGCTTTCTATCCTATAAGTTTGATTTGGTTGGCCCCATATAACCTGAATCCCTGATATGCACAATATTGTCTGGAAAGTTAACTCTAGTAAGTGTACTTGATTTTACTGTAAAATAAAGTCGCACATTTTCATGGAACAACTGTGGAAATGTGATGCAAATGCTTGAAATTATTTAAAAAATGTTTTTATCCAATAAAAGAAATTGGAGAATGAATTGAATGAGAAGAACGAAACTCTTCATGCTATTGCTTCATCTCTTCACAAAACAGAGATAGAACTTCAGAAGGAGGTGAGATCTGTGATGTGACTTTTGAAACTTATCTAACGTTACGTTTTTAGTTGCTGGTGGTAGGTGATTATTTTTTTTAAAAAAGATAGCCCGTCTTTCCGTTAAATAATCCCCCAAAGAGCTCAGAATAGGATCATTCTACATCTTCGTGTACCCAGTAACATTGACTCCTTCCCAGTGACTGGGATCCAAATATTGTCACTCTGCAATTCCAGGTTTTTTTTTTTATTCTTGAGGAGGATAGCAAACTCCTTGTTCCTCCTGCTGCCTTGGGGATGGGTGGGTCTCCTAGCTTTTGCCTAGAATGCTCTTCCTCAAAGGCCAGAGGCATAATTGCCCAATCAGCCGTGCTCGCATGCTAGGAGCTTTTCTTTACCTCTGCAAGAGACAGCTTTCATCTGCATCAATATTTAATGTATATCCTTTTTTATTCCAATAAATCCTATGGCCTTTGGTGAAGTGTACCTCTATGTGTGGTTGTCCACCAACAGCAAAGTCAGATCCCAAGTTCAGCTACTGTTCCACGGATGCTCTTGAAATGGGCATTAATCATTTTGTTTCTTTTCCCTGTCATGCCCAACAGAAATAAACTGAAGACTGGTTTTCTGCTCTGATAATGTGCCATCCGCTAAATACTACATCACTGAGAATTCTGAAATGTGGCCTATTTAATGGTTGCTGTAGTGTAGTTGCTTTCAATTGCCTCTGGTTTTCTTTGTCTCCCACTGCTATAGTCCCTTGCGGTGGAACCTTACTCCTGCAACTCTCTCTTTCTTATCACTCTGTCCTCCCAAACAAGGCAGAGGCAAGAGATTGTGCAAATCATTGAGTCAATGCATTAATTCTTTGTGCAAGCAAAGTTTTCTTTAAGAAGGAGAGCAAAACATATGGGGAGAGCAAGACGTGAGAATAGCTAACAAGCATAGCATTAATAAGATAATGGCAAGAGCAAAAAATGTAAGATTCATCTTTTGTTTACTGAATAGAGCAAAATTATTGATTGTATAATCATATCAGAATGTGCAATACAACAAACACCTGATTATTATTCTGAGGAACTGTTAAATGAACAGATATTGGCACTGAATCTGGAGAAGAGAATGCATACTGTAGAATACAAGAATACAGAGAATACAAGAATGGCAGGATTAGTAGAGATGACAGCAGGAATTAAAACTGGAGATCAGAACATTAATGTGAGATTTGCAGACACCATCATTTGTAGCCAAAAAACAAGGAGGAAAAGCTCATTAGGAAATAAAAATAGTTAAAATCTGGATTGTTAAATACCAACAAAGATAAGGTCAACCAGCAGTGATGCAGTAGTTTTAAGTTACAGTGATTCTGTTCAAGTTTGGGGACAGTCAGTTAAAATTCCATCCTTTCTTGCGTAGTGACCAAGCAAATGACTAACTCTAAAAAGAAATGGCCACAAGGTACTTAATATTAAGATAAAAATTCTCTAGTTCAATGCTAATTTAAAGAGTGCTCAGATACCAATGCTCTTCCAAATAATGGCAGGAGAAGATTTCATTGATGATAGAAGTTTGCTGATGATAAAGAAATTAGTATGTTACTTCCCACTTTTCCAAACCCAGTTTGTTTTCTCCACTACAGAAAGCCAAAATGGCAGAGACAGAGAAAACTCTCCAACAAAAACTAGTAGCTCTTGAAGAGAAACATCAAATTAATATAGCTTCTTTGACAGAAGAAAACAACATTTTGAGGTGGGAGAAAAAACCTTGTAAAATCCAAAATAGTAAGTCTGTTGAAAGAAGTTTTTTTAAGCTTTGCAGATTCACTGAGGTTTGTGAAACAAACCATGCTAAGATGATAAGATTTCCAATTTATTTATTAAAACTGTTTGCTGCCCATCTGTGAGGTGATTTATATATACTTGAATTAAATTATTTGACTTTGTGTGGGTAGGAGACGGTATATGGAGAATACCTATCAAGATTAGGTGTTCATTCTGAACACTTGCATCTTATTAGCTTGGTGAGATTATTTGCCAAATTCACCCCTATGGAAGATTTTTTAGCTTAGGGGTGACAAGGGCAAAGACGTAGGGAGGAAAGGAGAGATTTCAGAAAATCTTAATGACTGGGAAGCAGAATGTCTAAATTTCTTGTCCTTGGAAATATTTGCTGTTAAAATATAAGATAACCTTTATTGTCATTTTTATACTGTGGGCACAATGGCACACATCAAAAATGAAATTTAGTTACCCGCTTTCAAAGTGAAACACATACATGACACACACCTAAACATATTATGAACAACATATGTATAGACCCACATCCCTACGTATACGTAGCAAATACGGTAAATATTAAACATTGTCCATCTTGAATATATAACGGAAGGAGGAAGCTTGAGAGTTCACAAGGTTAATGATGTATGGAATGAAACTCTGGCTGAATCTAGATGTTCTGCTTCGGATAACATGAAGCCTCCTCCCAGAAGGTAACAAGGAAAACAGGTCGTGAAGAGGATGTGTAGTGTCCCAGGCAATCTTACGGACCCTGCTCAAGCAGCGCTTCTGTGCTATGTCCTGGATGGGAGGGAGGGAACTGCCAATGATCTTTTGGGCCATTCTCACCACTCTCTGCACCTCCTTCCTGTCTGAAGCAGTCATGCCTCCAAACCAGACTGTGATGCTGTATGACAGGATGCTCTCAATTGTCCCCCTCTAAAAAGTGGTCAGGACAGGGGAAGGAAGATGTGCTTTTCTCTTGCGGCGCAGAAAATGTAGGCGCTTATTGTTAGAACTGCATGCAGTAACATTCAGTAATAACAGAATTGTATTATACATTGATTTAATAGCTAAAATTCCAGTTGCAATATTCTGTGTCATTAGGACAATTGAATTTGCTTTTGAGATAATGAATGATTTGGTTGGGAGTTTCACTGATATCAGTAACAATATTCATGATGAGATCTGATTCCATGACTGTCCATATGACTTAATAGCATGCCCATATACACAGATTGTCAAAAGTCCCATTGTTTCAAGAGGAATTACTCTCAGGTTAAGGGTAAGAGCTTGGAAAGAGCTGCACTGAAATTATGCTTTTAGACTTTTCTTCCAAAATGCAACTGTTCCTATATCTTCCAAGCACTTTTATCTAATCGTGGAGTCCCCAAACCAACTAAAAAAAAAAAATACTGACATACTCAAATGTGCCTTTGTGGCATGCTAGATCATAAACAAAAGAGCTTTTAACTTCATTGTACAGAATCAAGCCTAAAAACTGACTTTTTCCACAACCCAATTTGAATTTATAAATCAATTCAAGGTGTGCTTTGGTAGATGGGTGCCCTTGCCACACATGGTTATAACTTGGCCAAACAAAAATTTGATACTTCTAGTTCATGGGTCGGCATCCCACGGCTCCGGAGCCACATGCGGCTCTTTGACCCATCCCCTGCGGCTCCAGAGCCTCCCTCCGCCATTTGTAAAGATGAGAGAGAGGCGCTTGCGCTCCCCCCTCTCATGCGGACTTGCCCCCTCGCAGGGCTCCTGATTGGCCCTGCGCCTGGGTGCCCCACCCCCTGGAAGAACAGCCAGGAAGTCCCTTTCCCGGGCTGGCCCCGTCCCAGGTGCACGTGGCTGGGGAGCTGCGCGGGAAAGCCCCGGGATCTCCGCTGGGAGCGGCCTGCTGGAACCTCCGCTGAGCAGGCCAGGGGTGTACAAATCGCAGTGTGCCTCCTTTCCCACTACCCAGCCTGGCCCGGCTTGCCCTCCTGCAGGATTTGGCCTTGGAAAGGCTGGGCTGGCCAAGCAGCCCCGGTGAGGGAGCTGTTCCCACCCCGTGGCCGGCTGGCCAGGAATTCCGTCCGGCTCGGCGAGGAGCTCGGGGGTGCCTGACCGCCACGGGGGTGTCCACCTCAGCTGCCTCCTGGCAGGCCCACTAATTGTGTGCTCCGTGCCGGCTTCCTCCGTGAGTCAGGTGCTCGGGACTCCGTGGACCCGCCCCTAATTTTTTTTGTCTTCAAAACATTTCAGATTTTGAATATTTGTGTGTGTGTGTGTGAGAGAGAGAGAGAGAGAGTATACATCTTCATGGTGTTTGCTCTTTTGTAATTTTTCTTTTTTTCTTTTTACATTTTTGAAAAGTATTTACAATTGCTGGTTTTATGCAGATAGAAAAGGCCCGTTTCCCTCAACCTGCCCTCCCTCCTTGCTTCCAATGGAGACTTGCGAGCTTCTTCAGGTCAGATCCATCCAGCACTAAGGGGCAGAGAACAGCAGTAACAGAGGAGCTCAGGGGCCGCCTGACTGCCGTGGGGGTGTCCACGTTAGCCACCTCCTGGCGGGCCCGCTAATTGTGGGTTCCCAGTTGGCTTCCTCTGTGAGTCAGGTGCCCGGGACTCCGCGGAGCCGCCCCTAATTGCGCCCTGCAAGGGCCCGACCGAGCCCCGGCCTGATCTCCGAAACGCCGCTTGCCCAAATTCTTTCTGCCTCCTGAGGGAAGTTGCGCCTCGTGATCCAATTATCGTGGGCGTTGTTGTTGTGCGTCTAATCACCAATCACATGAAATGGTCACACCTTTGACCCGTGTTCCTAGGACAAGAAGCTGGGCGTTATTCCAGCGTGGTCACTTAATTTGGATTCTTCTGTTGTTTTTATTGGTTTTCCTGTCATTACTCTTAAAAAGTTTTTAGTATTTTTAATTGTAATACATTTTTGAACTGTAAGCTGCCCAGAGTCACTGAAAAGAGCAACCAGAGATATTGAGGAAGAGAAAAGAGAGAGAAAGAGAGTGAGAGGAAAAAGAAAAAGAGAGGGGAGAGGAAAGAGAGAGAGAGGAAAGAGAGAAAGAGAGGGGAGAGGAAAGAGAGAGAGAGGGAAAGGAAAGAGAGTGAGAGGAAAGAGAGAGAGAGAGGGAGAGGAGAGGGAGAGAGAGGAAAGAGAAAGAGGAGAGGAAAGAGAGAAAGGAAAGAAAGAGAGGAAAGAGAGAGGGAGAGGAGAGAGAGAGAGGAAAGAGAGGAAAGAGAGAGAGAGGAAAGAGAAAGAGAGAGGAAAGAGAAAGAGAGGGAGAGGAAAGAGAGAGAGAGAGAGAGAGGAAAGAGAGAGAGGAAAGAGAGAAAGGGGAAAGAGAGGGAGGGAGAGAGAGAGACCCCTTTGACATCTATCTTCATTTTAGATATCAAAAGGGTTTTGCGGCTCCCAGTGTTTTGTTTTCAGTGGGAAACGGGTCCAAGTGGCTCTTTGAGTGTTTTGGATTGCCTACCCCTGTTCTAGTTGTTTTAGCACAGAATTTCAACCAGCTTCTTATAAACCACTTGATTGTGCAATGAGTGACACACAACGTGAGGGGGAAATTGGGGGTGCGTGTCACTCCCCAATACGATCTGGGATTGAGGGAAATGGTTTCCAACATTTTGTATACTATGGGTTTTGGAGTCTCCCTGTACAAAGGCAGAAAAAAAATATTGCTCTTTTTCCCTCCTCAGGCACAAGCTTATTGAGAAGAATGAAGAGATATTTAATGCCCAAAAAAGTAGTGTTTTTGGATTGTTTGATTAGGGCTATGCATGAAGAATTGGCTTATGGAGACTTGTGTGAAGCTGTTTCTTCAGAACATCAGGCCGAAGCTGGAAGACCAGAAGTGTTAAAGATTACTTACATACACGTATCATTATGTTTTTCACTTTATTTTTATCAGTTACTGCCCAATAGTTTTGTGCCATATTTTTCCCTCATTAGCTGACAAATAGAATAAATGTTTCCTTGGCCAGATGGTGGACATGTTATGATATACATTATATAAAAAGGGCATAACCTGGTCCTGTAGATTTAAGTCCATAACTAAACGACTAGACAAAATAAAACATAAGCTGTCAAATTATAACTAAAATATTATTTGTTAGAACCTTAAATATCAGAGACCCAAGCTTCTGCATTGAAGTTTTTATGAACTAGCTCCAGTATTTCCTTGGAAGCCCACCTGGGGATGTAGAACCATCTATCTAGAACTGTTCTCATTATGTTTGGCAACTGTTGCACAGTGTACTTAAAACACTGAAATGATCATCAATAAAAAGGAGCTGAATTTTAGAGATACATAGCACTTCAGATCTGAAGCCAAAAGGCACTATTGGTGCTTCCGTAACCCATATGTTCATGGGATTGTATAGCTATTGAGCACATCCAGGAAAGGACAGCTTCTTTAAGGTGTGCACATGGCCCCAGATTTGCTCCAACCTCCTATTTGGCTCTAAATCCTGGAATGTGAGTCTACGTGTGAGATTCTGCCTGTTTTCTAGAAGATATATGTACAAACTTTTCCCCCCAAAATATATAGCAAATCAAGACTTCTGTTACTTCTTTCCTGATACAAGTTTTTTAATGGCTTGAGATTTGCCTATTTGCATCCTCCTTGGCCAGTCTTTGCAATAATGTATAATTATTTATCATTATTTCTTTACCGAAGTCTTATCTCACTGCTTTAAAAACACTTTGTAATTTATCATTTCACTTTCCTTCTCCTCAATGTAATGCAACTGTTCAGATGTTCAATTTACAATTGTACATTTACAATGTACAGGTATGGAACTGTACATTTACAATGCACAGTCCATACCCACTCTGTGGATTAGGGGAAACATTTTCCCATTGAACAGGGGAAACAGTACTACCAGGTTCTGTCTTTTATATGGATTTTGTTCTGGATTTCATTAGCTTCTTGCAAGAGAGTTGGAACTTAGGCAAGCTCTACAATCAAGATTTCTTAACATAAGGCAGCAGTTCTCCAAGCTGCATCTTCTCTGCCTCAATAAGCGTTAAATAAATATAGCAGAGTATCCACTGTATTTAATAGCTGAAGGGCATATTAATTTATTTATTGCAAATGTGGTTGTATTAAAAAAGATCACTGTGTTTAACCCACAAAAATTGCTGCTGGGTTTGGAGATATACCCCTGAGGATCAATGACTGTCATCAAGCAAACCTAGTTAGACCACATCTGATACCCTTCAGCTCTAGAAAAGGAGGCTCACTCAAGAAATGTGCTGATCATTCAAATCATTTTTGACATATGCAATGAGTGGCAGATGGGGAAAAGTGCCTGCCTCTTCATCTTCTTAAACATCAAACAGCTTTGAGAAGACAACGGGTATTCCTGTTCAAAGCACAACGAAGAATTAATGAACACAAGAGAGAAGAGTTCTTTTTGAACTCACCACCCTTCTCTCTCTAAGTCCCCAGCAATCTAAATTATTGCATGTCTGAACTCTGTTCTGATGGTGCAAAAGGTTCTTTAGGCACAGGGAAGATCAATTTTTTCCTGAGAGTATAAGCTGGTTGGGGCATTTGTTTCCTCTCGCGCTGAGCATCGGCACGTTTGCTCACTTCTTCATTGACTTCTGTAAGAATGGATAATATATCTTCACCTCTAAAGAGAAGAAAAGGAACATCAACAAAATATCAATTCTTACTTTGCACTGACATTCGTATTATCACTGGATTATAAACTAATCTAATTACAAATCAGAAAGCACAAAATCAACTGTGTTCAGGCCTGGAGACAGATTCTTTAGCATGTTAGAAATTTCTTAGGACCCCAGCTTCTCTGCAATCAAGAATTTATCTTGTTTTATTTCCCCAAGAATAGAGCTTATTAGAGCCAGGATGGCATCGTGGCTAAGCTGTTGGGGAAAACTGGGAGACCCAGGCTGAGGGTTATTGTAGCTCTTTGGACTAGTCACATTCTCCCAGCTCACTCTGGCTGAAGGGAAATCCCTAACTCAGGCTAGACTGTGCTATCAGGATTTTGAGCTGGTGCATGAAGCCTATGAAAAGAAAATTTAAAATTGTGTGAAAAGCCCATTTAGAGTGGGCTAAGTGGCCTACTAACAGCTTACGAATCTATACTTGGTAGTTCATTCAGAACAGTCACTTTAAAGAGAAGGCTTCCACGTAACCTGAATCCTACCTTGGCACCAGGAGCTGCAACTTGCTGCAAAGAGCCTGAATGTACCAAGTCCCTTCATGGACATGTCGGAAAGAGAGATAGCCATCTACAGTGGCCATGCCAAGCAGGAAATCTGCTTCATCTGGAATACTTGAGGTGAGCTGCTGGGAAGACACAAATCCTGAACTCTGTGCATCTGGTTCAAATGAGGCATCTTCCTGGAGGAAGACTGGCTGCTGTGACTTTTCACCCTGACATGCCTGGATGAAGAAGAGCTTAGGTTTCTGAGCCAACAATGGGCAGTTGTTGGCTTTGAAGTATGAGGTGATGGCACGGATTGGAATCAGACATTCATCTGTCCCAAAAATTTTCCCAGATTTTCCATGAGACAGAATGCAGCATACCAGACAATCACTCTCTTTCCAGTCCTCAGAAAACTGCCAGAACTGCAAAAGTTTTCCAATTTCTGTGGAAGTCTGGTCGTCATACTTTTTCACTTTGAAGCCAAGCCAGGTGAACACACGTTTCAGCTCCACTGTTACAAAGAAATAAGGCAAAGAGTTTCATAAACTCTTCATAAAACCCATGTCGGTAAACACACAGTAAACGTGCCATTTACATGGCTCTAAATGACACAGAAAAGATATGCCAACAGTTTCTATTCCTGCATTTTTAGGATAAAACAGATTTGACAATTAGTAACAAAATGGTCTTTTTTTGGTAATCTACTAGGCTTATGACTGTGAGACAGCCCTTACTTGTTTACTTCTTTTTTTTTTTTTCAAATATAAATTTTTATTATTTTCATCATAAAAAAAAAGCACATCACAGATACATCACAGTGTAAAAACCCCTACCCCCCACCCCCCACCCGGACTTCCCAAACCTAATCCCAGAATACTATTCAACTAAAAGTAAACTAGTATTAATATCCCTAACTCCACAATTACTTGTTTACTTCTTATAAACATGCGATATATGCAGAAAATGAATAATGATCTGTATTGAAACTTAACAAGAGAGCCTATTGGCCCATTTCAATGGTCTGATGGAATTTGCGGAGGAGCTGTGGAATTGTAAACACCAGCCTGGTCCCTGACATCTCCGATCTTTCTTCACTGGACAGGAAGGACTTAAAGGTAGGCAGCCATGTGAAAAGATATACAAACTGTTCTCTAATGGCTATCGTCCTCCCTTAATCACTACAGCAGACATCTTGCTTATGCTCAGCATGAGGAGCAGAAGTAATAACACACAGGTAATCTTCACTTATTGACCATTGAGAGTTACAGCAGTGCTGAACAAGGAGACATACAATTGGTCCTCAAAGTTGTGGCCCCTACAGCATCCCTATAGTCGCGTGATTAGGATTTGAGCACTTGGCAATCAGTGCACATTTATGATTGCCGCAATGTCCCTCAGTCATAGAATTGCCATTTGTGTGCTTCACAGCTGGCCAGGAGAAAGAAGTTGCAGTCATATGACATTGTGTTTAATGACTTGTGATGATTTTCTTAACAACCGCAGCTGGAACCAACAAACTTTGTAAGTCAGGAAGCCATTTGACTTTTCACTTAACAACCACATCACTTAGTGACAGAATTGCTGGTTGCAATGACGGTTGGTGAGTCAGGATTATCTGTACTCTCTTTATGAGAAAGTTGATGGGAAAAAATTGCCACTCTCCACAATATTCATCGAAGCTGCAGTGTAAACGTTCCAATCCATGAAAACGGCAACTTAATTTTCATTTGCACATGTCAATTCTACTTATTTTCATTGAGCTAATCATCTCTCAGTGATAAAACCTTAGCCTGGCACCTTCTGTGGAATAAACGGGGAGATCTGGACACAGGTAGCAACAATAACTAAAAAACTTTTACAGCCCAAAACCACATAAAAGGTACATACTAGTAATCATTTGCTGCTCTGTAATGTTAAAGCACTTTATAGAAAGATATGGAAGCAATTAAAAAAAGAAAGGGGCCATTCCAATATAAACATTTATTTAAGCCACTTACTGGCATCTTTCTCAGATCCCTTCCTTTTTCTGAGGTTACCTTCAAAGTTGACATTGTTAATAATAAGACAATATCCTCTGTACTGCCCATCCATTTTATACTGATTCAATGTCTGCAGAATGAAGGACCGGAAAAAAGTATCAGACTTCTGTTTGTGAGATCTTAATAATATTAGCATTACCAAAAGTGACTGTGGATGGTATAGGGCAGGGGTAGGCAACCTTGGCTCTTTTATGACTCGTGGACTTCAACTCCCAGAATTCCTGAGCCAAGCTGGCTCAGGAATTCTGGGAGTTGAAGTTCACGAGTCATAAAAGAGCCAAGGTTGCCTACCCCTTGTATAGGGTAAGGGTTGCCCTTGAAGGACAGAGGGGACAGCCTCTTAGCAAGGGAATGATTTGACCAGCACATTCAGAGTTGCAAGATTCTATTACTACAGCTGTTCCAATAAAAATAGTTTTACATCTGTATGGCATTGCTTTCTTGGTCTGACTACCTTATACCTGACAGCTATAGACCCACTTAAAGATCAATGAATTTCAGTTGTTTTGCAACAGTGTCTGGAATCCTAACAAAATGTTCTTTGATTGAGACAGTCTGGTCTATGCCAGCTTCATTCCTCAATTGCTGGAAAACCAACTAGGATTTAACAGCAATCCTGCTAAGTCACACCAAAGGTATCATATCTTAATATTGGTGACTTTCAATTCTCTGCTCTTAATTACAGGCTTTGCACTCCAATGTTTGTCACAAACATCTAGCATGCAACATTCATTGCCTTTAAAATCAACACCACTATTACAACCTACAAACTGGACATCATTTTGTGTGTGAAGGACAAACTATCTCAGAGTCATCCAGATCATTTCTCTAATGACTCTAGTTTTCTTTAATTGCTTCTAGAAATGAGGCCTGAGTTGAAAACATGGCTATAGCTACACTGATGTCAGGTCCTCACAGATGAAGCAAAGTTGCAACAAGGTGGAGAGAGCAATAGATGATCTGTTGACCCGTTGCATTACAATTCTCATGAATCCTGGCTATTAAAACTTGTTTGCTGGGTCTAATGAGAATTGAAGTTCAATAGCATCTGAAGGGCTTCATATTGTCCATCATGTTGGAAAAGGATTTTTAAAAGTTAAGAATTGGCCAACATAAAAATATACTAAACAGCTAGATTTGGGGTAAATGTTGCTCCAATACATATACTGATTGATTGGAATACACGAGACACAATTCAGAAGATACAAACCACTGCTGCAGCACTCACATCAGTCTTCCTGACAGTTTGTTGCAATCCCTGTCCCAAGAAATTAAGCACAGGTTCTGCCTTGAGATCTAAAAAAATTACAAAGAAATAATTGGACTTAAAAAAGATTTATCTTATCTCAATTTAATCATTTGAGAGTAGAATACTGCAGACAATACAGGTAGTCCTTGAGTTGTGATCTTCCTTGCTGACTTCCTCATTGGCATTGCTTGTTGAAAGCTAGCAGAGAAGGTCTGAAATGATGATGTGGCCACGGGGTTCTGCAACCAATTGTAAGCACAAGCTACTTACTAAGCATGCAAATTTTGTTCATGGGACTGCATTGGTGCTACAGTGGCCAGAACTTCCAGGACTGGCTGGTACAGGTAGTCCTTGACTTATGACTGGTCACTTAGCAACTGTTCGAAGACACCCACCCAAAAGCTACTTACAACCTGGTTTTGACGTTACGGCTGCTGCAGCACCACCACAGTCATTCACCTATCTGTCCCCCAAACTGCACCCTCAGGCTTTGGGCCTGCCTCCTCTCCCTCCCCCCCCCCCCGGGGTCATAGAAGGGCTTGGGCTTCCTCCTTACCTCCCATTACACCCACTTATCTATTCAGAGTCAGGACCTCATACTGGGGGAGGAGGATAGGCCACTCTGTCCCTCAGCATCCCTGGGCCATGCAGCTATGTCCCAGAAGGGACCACGCTATTTCAGCATGGCCACAGCACTTTCCACAACGCAGACTGCATTAGGAAAGCACAGCAGATCACTTCGTTGGTGGGCTACACAACCACATCACATAAGCAATCACTATTTCAGTGTGATTGCCACAAGGAATTGTGACAAGACTTGAAGCGATGGCTGCTTCTGGGACACAGCTGCGCAGACCAGGGACTCTTTAAGGAATGGAATGTCTGCCCTCTTTTCCTGTGAGGTCCGGATCTCTGGAGATCCTCAATCGTCTGGTCTCTTTTGTATCCGTCCATCGAACCACTCCATGCTGGAATGCCCTTTTACTCCGCCCTCTCCTTTAGCTGCCAATCCTACCACATTAACAGATATAAAAATTCTGCTACCTTTCATGGCTTTTGGCAGTTCACAAAAGTATGAAATAAAAATAAAATATTCACAATACATTCTATTTGCATTTTAAAATAGATCACCGAACTATTAAAATGAGAAAACAAAAAGGGTCAGAGTACTGAAGTATCTTTTGGGGAAAAGCACACAAGTAATTGGATGTCGTCTGGATCAAAGCATCTCCCATCAGTTCCAATTAGCATGATCTAGATCAGGGGTAGGCAACCTTGGCTCTTTTATGACTCGTGGACTTCAACTCCCAGAATTCCTGAGCCAGCATAGCATAGCTGGCTCAGGAATTCTGGGAGTTGAAGTCCACGAGTCATAAAAGAGCCAAGGTTGCCTACCCCTGATCTAGAGTTATTATGTGATTTGTAGCCCAAATGATCATCTTATCTCTTGTCATAAAAGAATCACATAGAGACTTCTAAAAAAAGAATAGGAAAAAATCATAAAAAAGACTGCCCTAATGTCAGTCTCTGTGTGTAACATATAAATATGTTTTGATGAAGGTGTCAGGCAAGTGGATCAACCTCACGTCTCATTCTAAGAAAAGGCTCTTTGAAACATTAAAAGCAAGGCACCTTATCACTTCTTTCTACTCCCAGATCCCCTGACAAGAGTCTTAAGGCTCTCTGTATTTCCACCTTTCCTCATTTCTTCTACATCCAGATTGAGAAGGACACTGGATATATTTCCGTATTCTACTGTGGTGAAGTATGAAGTACTTCTAGTTTCATTCAATGCCAACCAGAGCACTTACTTATCTTAAAACTAGAGTTAAGCATAAAATGGGTCCCAGTCATATAAAACTTCTAAACCAACCTGGATTTTCAGCTAAAGAATAAACCATTCCAACGTGCTCTTCTAGGCTCCCAAACATTTCATTGTAAAGATGTTCTGAGAAGAAAAGGAAAATTCAGATATTTCTATTTATTTCCTAACGAACTAAATCCTCAACACGTGTGTCGAAACATGGTTCATGGTTAACTAAAAAATGGATTGCAAAATGTTGCCGACTAAGTCTGTTTTCCGTCATGGAAACTTGCCGTCTTACCCGTTAAAGGTTTTAATTTAGTTAAAGATCGGTCACTCACGTTTATCAATAAAGAAAAAATAAGTAAGTAAATTAAAGACAGTCTGCCCATCTCAATCAATGACTTTAATATAAATCTTATATTGGCAGTCCTCAACTTAAAACTATTCGTTTAGTGACCGCTTGAAGTTACAACGGCACTGAAAAAAGTGACTTATGACTGTTTTTCACACTTACAGCCACTGCAGCATCCCCATGGTCGCTTAGCAACTGGCATGTATTTAGGACAGTTGCCCTGTTTCAGGGTCATGTAATCAACACGTGTGACATTCCCAGCCAGCTTCCAAAAGCAAAGTCAATGGAGGGAGCCAGATTTGCTTAACAACGGCATAATTCACTTAAAAACTGCAGTGATTCACTTAACAATTGTAGCAAAAAAAGTTGCAAAATGAGGTAAAACTCAGTAACAGAAATTTTGGGCTCAGTTATGCTCATAATTCAACCTTTATTAACCATAGCTTATTTCCCATGTCAGATCCTTGTTTTCTTTCAGTGCATATCCCAGCCTATTGATTTCACAGCTGGGATGAGAAAACAAACATTAAAAGGGACCTCTGAGTATATTCCTAGTCCAGTGATGGCGAACCTTTTAGAGTCCGAGTGCCCAAACTGCAACCCAAAACCCACTTATGTATCGTCAGGTGCCGGGTGGGCGTGGCCCATTGGGTGGGTGTGGTCAATTTGGTGGGCATGGCCCATTGGATGGGCATGGCTGCAGTGGTAACGGCAGACTGGGTGGGACTAAAAAGTTCAATCAATCAATTCCAACTTTGCAAGATCTTTTTTTTTCCCGCGAGAAGTTGAAATTGACTGATTGATTGAAACTTTTTTTTTTTGTACATGGCGACGGAGGCCTAAAGCGAAAAGGTTTTATAAAACTCAGCTGAAGGCCTAGGACTGGGTCAACGGCGCGCGTGCCCACAGAGAGGGCTCCGAGTGCCACCTCTGGCACGCGTGCCATAGGTTCGCCACCACTGTCCTAGTCTGTCTAGGACAGTATGTAGAAAGCAGAACTGGACGTATTCTGGGCGCAACACATTATTCAAATGGCCTTTTAGAATAAAGACAGGTGACCGTTCTACCAGCGCTCTGGCAAAAGGGGCTGCATTCCTGTTCATCTGGCATAAACCTTGGTGGACCTATGACTCTACAT
>NW_015389069.1:19848-25036 GCF_001527695.2 Protobothrops mucrosquamatus | reverse complement strand
GTGCCATAGGTTCGCCACCACTGTCCTAGTCTGTCTAGGACAGTATGTAGAAAGCAGAACTGGACGTATTCTGGGCGCAACACATTATTCAAATGGCCTTTTAGAATAAAGACAGGTGACCGTTCTACCAGCGCTCTGGCAAAAGGGGCTGCATTCCTGTTCATCTGGCATAAACCTTGGTGGACCTATGACTCTACATACAGGACATGTTACAATGCTGAGGTGAATGGCAAGAAAGTTTGACAAAAACTTAAATCTAACAGGCAAATTAGAAAAACCAGAACATTTGCAGTAAACTGCAAAACTACCTACCATGATTCTTTGGTGGAACAGGGTTCTGCATAGAGGGTGAAAAAAGAAAAATTAAAATGAGGTATTTCTTGGCATATCTACCCAGAAGAATGCCATCTCTGAGTTTAGCTTACTCCTAACGATGCCATCCTAAATCAACTTAACTGGCTAAACATTTCCTAGCAAATACTCTAGAAGTCTGATCAGGAAAAAGAACAGGATTGAGGGTGTCAGAACTTAAAACTTTTGGTAGAATATTTTTGTTCCATTTCATCATAATACTAATCTAGTTCTATTTCCTCCTAATGCAAATTGTAATCTATACATACTAGTTGGAACATTTTAAAAGGAAAAAGTGAGATGGAATATTAAAACATTGTCAGAAATTGGTGCCTTCTATTAAATAAAGCAATAGGCACTATTTACATTTTACGATATATAGATGTAACAAGGAGATCTAAGAGGACACGCAGAACAATAGAAGAAAGAAGAAAAGATATTTGTCCAAATCAGAATCACCAATAAAGATTAAAATAATGGATACTCCAACCTCTCTAATACATGCTGGAACATTAAATACTGCCATGCATTTATGTTCCGGCATGTAGCATGGCCTCTACCTAACAGTTTTAAAAAAACAAAAACCTCTTTCCCCTTTGAACTCACTGTCAAGTAGCTTTTCACTTGCTCAAAATCAAGTTCAGACTAGTGCTACTTTTTATAAAGTTCCCTTCTCGTCGCTATTGGTGGTACATGTCTTCCACAATCTTGGGTCCTCTACCAGAGGCCAGGCATTTGAGGATTCTGTGCAGGATCTTAGCTTCTGCTAGCACTGCACTCTCCTGGACAGAGAGCTCTGATGTCGTTCCAGGCATCTGTTGGAGCCTCTCCCCCAGCTTAGGGGTCATACTCGCAACTGCTTCTACTACCCCAGGGACCACCTTGGCCTTTACTTTCCATGTCCTCTCTAGTTCTCCTTTAGGTCCTGATAATTCTCCAGTTTCTCACACTCCTTCTTCCTGATATTGCTGTCATTTGGAGCTGCTGCATCTATCACCGCCACTGTCTTTTGGTCTGTGCCTACTACCACAATGATAAAATGACCTTTTATGTTGTTTGCGTTTCCAGCATAAATTTGAAGTATCTTTATACATTCTACATAATATTTTTATGTCATATGCCAGGTATTCATTACTTTCCAAGCAAATACAATCCTTTAGTATAGTTGCTCTCCTCCTGAGGATTTTTAATGCCCCTTTTCCTCTAGGACAGAGGTCCCCAACCTATGGGCCGTGGCCTACTACCAGACCGTGGCCTACTACTGGACCATGGCCTCTTGGTTACTGTGCCGCATGAGTGTCTGACCAGCGTGCACACGTGTGCACGCGTGCTCACCCTCCCTTGCACTGGTGCTAACCGAGCCACGAGCCTTGCGCCGGCACTAGCAGCCCCATTTGTGGAGCGTGCATTCTCATGGCCCCATTTGTGCACATGCGTACGCAGCCACATTAGCATGTGTGCACATGTGTGCATAAAGGTGCCTGACCCTCCCTAGGAGACATAAAACTAGAAGAAGTTGGCTGAAGAGGTACAGTTTTGGGAAATTTTATTCATTCAGCACTGTTATCAAAGCAGATAAGCAAGGAGTTCAGAATGCAGAAATTAAATAAAAGATTATTAGTCATTAAAAAACCTAATAAAATAATCAAAGGAAGTAATGGAGAAATTGAAACAATTGAGTCAAAGCAGCATTAAAGAGCCCCTATAACTAGTGGTCCTGGACCGAACACCTAAACCAGCCTACCCATAAGATTGTAAAATACTCTCTACTAGCCTTTCTCAACCGGGGTTCTGGGAGAGGTTGCTAAGTAGCCCATAAGATATGTGGAAATTAAAAAATCATTTTTAAACTTTGCGTTTAATGCAATGCTAGCATTTGAGAACTGGAATATTTAGGTTGTAACACATAGCTGCTGGCCTGCCCCTTTGCTAGGATTGTTAAGAGAGACCATGAAGAAAAAAGGTTGTTGAACCTTGTAGTCACATGGATGGAATCTTTATGTACAACAACTCAGCTTACTGTTCACACTAACTACTGTGATATAATAATTCCTTGAGATCCAACCATTTTTTCAAAGATTCCTCCAGAGTGAAAATGTTGAGACAAGTTTCTGTTCACAAATGGAAAACAACATTTGCTAAGGCATACCTGGAGAGAAGTGTTTCCCAAAACTGGCATGTTAAAGGCACAAACAGAAGAGGGAACAGTTTCTTTGTTTTCTTGATGAGGCACTACAAAGCAACAGATAATAAAATGATTTGGAAAGAGCAGACTTTTTGTTTTCCAAATAAGTACTAAATATTTTTAAGAGTGCTAACCAATCAACTAAAATGAAGGAAGAGTCATATGACAATGAACAAAGAAAATGGAACTCTTTAGCACACCTAGTTTTTTTTAAAGTGATTGCACTCCATATTAACCACTAGTCTGAACACACAATTTCTGATATCTGGGGAAGTAACTGGTAATTTCAAAATGTTTCAGAAAGTGGTATTTTTGCTAGAATGAAACAGCTCAATGATGGAGGTAACGGCCTAGAATCTCCCCTATTTTGTAGGGAATTCTTTTAGCAACGCCATTTTCTTTCTTTTATTATTGTAACTATACTGTATAACTGAAACAATAAGCAGAATATTCAGCTTATGTTTCACAATTAACTTAATCGCAGCCGTGTAATTAAAAATAGGGTGTCGTTAGGTTATTATTATTCATGGCTTTTTTGTGGTTGCATTTTTGAACTTTTTTCCCCAAATGCAACTCTGCATTAAAAAAAAAAAGGCTCTGGAAAGATGACAGCAGTTTTTTAAAAAAGAAATATACGAGATCTTTGACTTACAACTGCAATTGAGCCTAAAATTTCGGCCATAAGTCATAATGGTCATCATTGCCTACAATTTTACAAGCTTTACTGCAGTGGACCTTACGTGAACCCATTACAGGTATTCCTCGAATTACAACAGTTCATTTAGTGACAATTCAAAGTTACAATGGCACTGAAAAAAATAACCTATGACCATTTTTCACACTTACGACCGTTGCAGCACCCCCATGGTCACATGATCAAAATACAAATGCTTGGCAACTGATTCATATTTGTTGCAGAGTCCCAGGGTTATGTGATCCCCTTTTGTGATCTTCTCACAAGCAAAGTCAGCGGGGAACCCAGATTCACTTAACAACTGTGGCAATTAATTAATATTTTGCTTAATGATTTTACTATTTTTTTTATAATAGTTTCTATTGCAGTATAATTTTAAAGTTTGTTTTTTATAGTCTGTTGGGTTTTGGTATGCCAACCAGAATCATGCATGTGAGATGGGTTGCTATATCAATGTGATGAATGAATAAATGAACTTTTGCACAAAATAGCATTAGCAATAGCTCTTAAAGACTTATATTCCGCTTGACAGTGCTTTGCAGCCCTCTCTAAGCGGTTTACAGAGTCAGCTTATGGCCCCCAACAATCTGGGTCCTCATTTTACCAATCTCGGAAGGATGGAAGGCTGAGTCCACCTTGAGCCAGTGAGAATCGAACTGCTGGCAGCCGGCAGTCAGTAGAAGTAGCCTGCAGCATTGCATTCTAACCACTGCACCACCATGGCTAATACATAATACATGTCTTATCCAAACAAGATGCCTTAAGAAAAACTAATGGGGCAAATTCAGCACTGATCAACTTAGGAGATGCTTAAGTTTGCCACCTGCAATCAACAAACAGGAAGGCGAGAGCAACCAGGTTGGGACAGGATACTGCATGAAAGAGGAAAAAGAAATGCGAGGTTCCTTTCCTGCCTTTCCCTCAATCTCTTCTGGCAATGCTATTCCATACAGGCAGATGCAGCTCTTAAGCATCTTGACTAAAGAAACACCTTTTCCACCTGCTGGATTAGGACTCCCCCCCCCTTAAAAAAAATTTTTAAGCTCACATGAGGGTGTTTTTGTATAAGATAGAAAATATTTATGGCAACTTTAATTACAGATCAACGTTTCTCTTCCAGATGCTTGGAAGTAGTCCAAAGCCACTTAGATAACCCATAATCAATAGGAGTTGTAGGTTAGCTGGTATATTTGAAATTGGGGGTGATGGTCCTAAGTCACATACTAAATATAGTTTTGTGTTAACTATATTCTTGCCTATTTGTTACATGATACAGAACATATGGAAGGAATGGAGGGAAGCCCAAGCCCTTTCCCTGCCTCCCTTCACGTTCTCTGTTCCTTTTTGCTCTTTTTCTGCTGAAATCTGAAAAGTGAGTTTATAGAAGAAAGACATCTCTAACCAGATACGGAGTACAGGGTTTAAGGAAGAAATAAGGAAGGCAGTGAAATAGGTTATGTTCCACATTTGCCACCTGCCCCCCCTTCAAAGGATAACAAAGGCATACTTAATAAACCCTTGTTGGCTTGGCATTTAAGTCACAGGTCACGTGACTTGCACAGAAGAATGATGCCCACAAATAGTTGATAAGCAGTATTTTTCAAAATTAGACACCTTTTGCTTGTGTGTATATCTCTATTTTCCTCAGGAGATGAGGTGCTGTTTTCTGGCAGATATATTCAAGAATACTCAGGTCAGACTCCTGTAGAAGGTCTTTCTTCTCCAGGGAAGTTAGCAACTCCAAAGCCGACTGGGGAAAAAAAATCAATGTAGTAGTTACAACTTAAATGCGTTTTCCATTCTACCCTGAGTAACAAAGTCTTTCTACGTCTTCAATCAAGTTTCTGTCAGCAACCTAAGAGCAACCTCTGATGTTTCTTCAACCAAATTGAAAATCTCCTAAACTGCACAGACCTAAGTCAGTCTCTAGGATTGGGCAAAGATAGCTTTTATGGACA
>NW_015389069.1:0-19563 GCF_001527695.2 Protobothrops mucrosquamatus | reverse complement strand
AAAAATCAATGTAGTAGTTACAACTTAAATGCGTTTTCCATTCTACCCTGAGTAACAAAGTCTTTCTACGTCTTCAATCAAGTTTCTGTCAGCAACCTAAGAGCAACCTCTGATGTTTCTTCAACCAAATTGAAAATCTCCTAAACTGCACAGACCTAAGTCAGTCTCTAGGATTGGGCAAAGATAGCTTTTATGGACATGTAAAGTGCATTTCAGAAAATTTCAGAAAATTTCTTCCTTCTATTTTTTTCTCAAAATGTCTGTATATTCCGGGGAGGGGCTATGTTAAAGCCTATCTCAGGACCAGAATTAAGGACAGTCCTTCTTGCTCTTGACAACACAACTATAGCACTCTTTTCTTAGGGAAGTGGATTTGATATTAAATCTCATTTACCTTTTTAGGATTTCTTTTATAACTCCTGCTTTATTTAGATTTTTGACACACATTTTTTAGTATGTTTGATGTTTCTTGCTTCTTTATTAATCTTTGGTTTTACTCACCATAATGGGTTGCTTCTTTGGGAGGTCGGCCTTCAGAAGAAAGGCAGCATCCTTCACGTTATCCTTTGTGAGCTCTTCTGCTATTTCATACAGCAACTGTCTGGGTGACAAGTCTAAACATGTAAGCTATTTTTTTTTATGTAAGATTATAGTAAGATATTCATCCATAGCACTTCGCCTACCATCTCAATTTAAGATCTGAAATTTTGGACAATGAACTTTGATGGCAAATATTTAGAAAAAGAGTCTAAATAAACAAACGATTAAAATGCTTGGAACACATTCAGAAGAGAAATAATGTAGCAATCAACGTTTTTTTAGTGAAAGTTATATTGTTTGGAAAACTCACCTATAACTAGATACCTTTCCTCTGTTAGGCAGTTCTTCTTGAACAATCTCTTTAGTATAACCAAGTTTCTGGAGCAGAAAGTTACACCTAATAATGTAGAGAAGCTCTGCTATGAGAAAAGTATCATCCTTATTAATTAAGTCCTCATTGATGAGAAATTGGAAAATATCCTGGGCTGATTTCACTGTTTCCAGCTTCTTTAATGAGATGAAATCAGAACAGAGAAATTTCAGGTCTTCTACATCTTCCTTCCCTAAGTTTTCATCAATTGATAGTAGCTGCTGGCGAAATACCACATTCTCATTGTCAGCCATGAAGAAATATTTTCTGAGGAGCTAAAATCTCTAAAACAGGAGGAAAAAAAAGTAACGCTAAGCATTTAGAAGTAAGGTAGTGGAAAAAGAAAAAGTCTCCCTGGAAGATAAACACTTATAAATTCTCTCCCAACCAACCAAANCAGCAAATGATCACAGATAAGGAGAACAGATAACCTATGTTACTGCTTTTGTAATGTTTCAACTGTCATGTGTCTGACTAATGAAACACTTCAAAGAACTTTCAGGCATTGTTTAACCTAAAAAGCCTTTATTAGTGTAAAGGAGTGTCAGCACGGCATGGAGAATGCCAAGATCTGAATTTCCCTTCCTTTGCACATAGCATTCCAGACATTTCCCCTCCCCTATTTTGGGGTCATGATTCACATCTTCCAATTAACCTAGAGGGCAAAGTTTCACTTCCGTTCCCGCCCTCATTCTCATCTGAATTAACTCTAAAAGTACCAGTTCTGCATATTTTGTCAAAGCAAGAATATTCAATATTAGCAGCGTTGACATCAACATTACCAAACACTAAAACATTTTTGGTTTTGCTGTGCACACATATACACACTAAAGAAATCAAATATATCAACTGTTCCATGATCAGACTTTTCCTTCTATTTCACTGAAACGTGACATTGGCATCTATTTGGTTAAAAGGTTATTTTCAAAGGTAACCAACACAATACATAAAATCCTAATTCATCTATTTGTTAAAATAGCTAAACATTAAGCAGCACTGTGGATAGGAACGCCAATCCATATTAAGGCAAGAAATCAGATAAAAGAAGGCACAATTAAAAAATTGCCCATAAAACACCTATGAAATATACCCATTGTAAGGAATAAGACTCCTGCTTCTTGATCACCACGTCATTTTAGGCAGTTCCATTTATTTATTCCAGACTTAGTTTGATTTTAATACGATTAGAAATTATCAAATTTAAAGATTAAAATACTTCCAAGGCTACCTCAAAAAATGAATAAAAGTACAAATATTCAAATAATAAATTTCTAAATAAAAGTAGTCTTTAATATGGAACAGTATTAAAAATGTAATCATAAGTCTCAGTAAAATAGTCAAAGTCTTATTTGACCGCCAGTTTGGTGCAGTCTTAAAAGCTCTGGATTGAAAGCCAGGAGACCATGAGTTCTAACCCTGCTAATGCACAAAGCAGGCTGGGTGACTTTGAGGTTAGAGCTTTGCATTCTAATATTCTGTGCCTTGATTTTCCCTCATTCTAAATCTTGAGTGTCTACAAACATATAGAACACGAACTACCTATCCTTCCAAGCATGGGCCTTTATAATATAATTGATGTCTGGAGGATTGTTCAAACAGATAACAAAAATCCCAAGGATAGGGCACGACCAACAAGTTCATTCCTGCATTCTCCCTCCCCAAATTCTCATTATGTGAGAAATAAACCTTTTATACATTATTGTATTGCTAATATTACCATTTTCAACTAAGACTTAAATGGGTTGATGGCAAGATGAAATTATGGATTTTGTCTTGTTTCAAAATCATGAAACCCAAATTTCTGGACTCAGCAACTGTTCAGATACTTACTACTAGCAGCATTCCTGTGCATGTTTACATATTAATAAACCTCACTGAGTTCAGTACAATTTTGGCCCACGTAGCCCCAGAGATTCCTCCAGGTAGGCAGGGAATGCAGAACAGTGAAGACAGCAAACTATGAGAATTAGGCTCTAAAGCTGAATGGCCAGACATAGGAAATCTTACCTTCTAGTTCAGTGATGGCGAACCTTTTAGAGACCGAGTGCCCAAACTGCAACCCAAAACCCACTTATGCATCGTCGAGTGCCGGGTGGGTGTGGCCCATTGGCTGGCTGTGGCCCATTGGGTGGGTGTGGCCAATTGGGTGGGCGTGGCTGCATTGGTAACGGCAGACTGGGTGGGACTAAAAAGTTCAATCAATCAATTCCAACTTTGCAAGATCTTTTTTTTCCCGCGAGAGTTGAAACTGACTGATTGAACCTTTTTTTTTTTTTTGCACATGGCAGCAGAGGCCTAAAATGAAAAGGTTTTATAAAACCCAGCTGAAGGCCTAGGACTGGGGCAACGGCGCGCATGCCCACAGAGATGGCTCTGAGTGCCGCCTCTGGCACCCGTGCCATAGGTTCGCCACCACTGTTCTAGTTTGTACTTTTGAATTTTTTTTGCCAAGTCTCTCCTATGAATAGTCAGGAAGCAATTTTCTATTAAATCCAAATGCATGGGAGATATCAGATCTAGCTTCTCCAGGTCAGTAATAATTGCCAGAAAACTCTAGAAAAATCAGACAGAATGATTGTAAAGGAGAAGCCAAAGCACTCCTGAGAAATGACAGTTATATATTAAACTTTCAGGGAATATAAAAAGATTGGCAGTACAAAGATGAAGTGAGGAAAGCTAAGGCTCAAAATGAACTAAGGCTTGCAACAAAAGTCAAAAATAACAAAAAAAAAAGCTTCTTTCAACATGTAAAAAACAAGAAAAAAGTTAAGGAAATGATTGGTCCATTAGTGGGAGAAAGTGGTAAGAAGGTGACAAGCAACAGGGAGAAAGCAAAACTAAGCTCATTTTTTGCATCCGCATACACATACACAAAGGGAAAAAAAGAGTCCAACCTATCAAAATCAGTACCGTAAAAAACAGATTAGAAACACAAATTAAGATAGGCAAGAAAATGGTAAGTGAGCACCTGTCCACCCTAGAAGAGTTCAAATCACCAGGACTAGATGGACTACACCCCAAGGTTCTGAAGGAACTAGCAGATGTGATCTCAGAACCACTGAACTATATCTTTCAAAGATCCTGGAGCACTGGGGAACTACCAGAGGACTGGAAAAGAGCTGAAGTAGTTCCCATCTTCAAAAAAGGGAAAAAAATGGATCCAGGATACTACAGACCTATCAGCCTGACCTCAATACCTGAGAAGATCTTGGAAAAGATAATCAAGCAATGACTCAGCGAACACCTACAGGCAAACAAAGTCATTACCAACAGCCAACATGGGTTTGTCAAAAACAGATCATGCCAGACAAATCATGCCAGGTGACAAAATTAGTGGACCAGAGGAATGCTGTGGATTTAATTTACTTGGACTTTAGTAATGCATTTGATATAGTAAACCACAACCTACTACTTGATAAGATAGAGAAATGTGGGTTAGACAGCATCACCACCAGATGGATTCGTAGCTGGCTGACCGGCCATACTCAGCATGTGGTTCTCAATGGAACCGCATCTACATGGAGGGAAGTGTATAGTGGGGTACCCCAGGGCTCTGTTCTGGGCCCAGTGCTCTTCAACATCTTCATCAATTATTTGGATGAAGGGATAGATGGGGAACTCATCAAATTTGTAGATGACACCAAGCTGCCAGGAATAGCCAACACTCCAGAAGATAGGCTTAAGATACAGAAGAATCTTGACAGACTTGGGCGCTATCTAACAAAATAAAATTCAATGGTGAAAAAAGTAAGGTTCTACATTTAGGCAAGAAAAACCAAATGCACAGGTATAGTATAGGTGGTACCTTGCTCAATAGTAGCAACTGTGACAGGGATCTCAAAGTCCTAGTGGACAACCATTTAAATATGAGCCAGCAGTGTGCTGCAGCTGCCAAAAAAGCCAAAACAGTGTAGACTGCATTAACAGAGGGATAGGATCATGATCACATTAATACCACTTTATAATGCCTTGGTTATATGCCTCAGGATGCTTATTAATAGACCACATTAGCTATATGATGCCCAACTGGAGGTCAACCTAGGCTTAACTGACATGACTCTTATCAGTCCTACACAGAATGTCCAATGATGAGGTATGCACTTCACTTTGCCCTTTGCCATCCATGGAAAATATTAGTGTGGGTAATATTGAATTAATTGGACCAATATTATAACAGCATACAGCAGCTTCCCATAACAGTACCCTATCAGTTTTCTGTTATGCATCCTTTGTACACCATAAAATATATCCATTGCTGAGCCTCAGTTCATGTATGGATATGAATGAAGGTGTGTATATTTTGGATATCCTACTAAATTCCTACTGACAATTAGTCAGTGACACCCAACCAAAACTATATTAGAAATTAGAATCAATCTAAAAACCCTGAAACAGGAAGGCATTTTTCTTTTAGAAATCCCACACAATTAGAAAAGGGAAGTAATAGAAAAGGTTACAAAAGAAATCCAGACCCAGCAATGCAGATTCATACAGGAAGGGTAAGGAAGAGAATGCCCCAAGGAAACGACCATTATCCCTTTTCAAAAGAGATAAGCCCAGCCTATTTTTAAAAGTACTAAAGAAGAGGGGGGTTTTCTCCAGTCACTCTCTTTCCCCAGCCCAGCCAGATTCTGGGAATCATTTAGTCAGAAGAAACCACAAACGACACCTTGTATAAACAATCTGCAAATGACACCTTGTATAAACAATCAAACTTACCGATCCCACCAGATAGGACAGTGATGGCAAACCTTTTAGAGACCAAGTGCCCAAACTGCAACCCAAAACTCACTTATGTATCGTCGGGTGCCGGGTGGGTGTGGCCCATTGGGTGGGCATGGCTGCAGTGGTAACAGCAGACTGGGTGGAACTAAAAAGTTCAATCAATTCCAACTTTGCAAGATCTTTTTTTTCCCCGCGACAAGTTGAAATTGATTGATTGAACCTTTTTTTTGGGTACACGGCGGCGGAGGCCTAAAGCGAAAAGGTTTTATAAAACCCAGCTGAAGGCCTAGGACTGGGGCGACGGCGCGCATGCCCACAGAGAGGGCTCTGAGTGCCCCCTCTGGCACCCGTGCCATAGGTTCGCCACCACTGAGATAGGAATAATGTAGCACTAAGGAGGGCAACACAAAGCACATATAGAAACCCATTAACATGAATAGAACCATCTCCTGAGGACAAGATTAATCTCTTGCTGCCCGCACAAAACAGGCTAAGGGAAATTAAGGAAACAAATACCTTTACAAAATCCAAATCATAATCTCAATATCTCAAGGGGTATAAAAGCTGGGCCAGTCTCCTTGGAAAATCACTAGCTGGTCCAGAAACCATCGCTGTGTCACTACTCCGTCCGGTTTCTGCAATAAATCTGCTTTCTGGCAGCTTGCTTCATTTTGTGTCAATTCTTCTGTCTGAGCTGAAGATCTGCTTCCCAGCTGGAAACACAAACCACGGGGAAATCTTCCTACACTACTCTACAAATTTTGATAACTCTTCTGACATACTAGTGGCTTATTACCTGAATTTCAGGTTTTTATACTAGGGCAGCTTCCCTATCCTGCAGCCTTCCAGATGACTTGAGACCAACACTCTCATAAAATAATACTAATTCTCACTTATTTGGGATGCTCCAACACATGCAATGGGCTATAACCCAACCTTCTGTATACTCAGTTATAACTGATGAAAATTCTTAAGATGAAAACAGTCCTTGCATTAGTTATGGTGAAATAAAAAGAAGAAGGATACCACAGCAATTTTATATTATCTTTTATATATATATATATTATAAAATAGTTCAAGGATAAGCTAACTTTGGTTTGGGTTTCAATTGCTTACTCACTCCCTTGAACAAACAGTGTAAACAACTGTGATTTCTGATACCCACGGTGATCTCAATGATCAAAGCTGCATGACTGGTATATTTATTTTTTATTTTAAAATATTTATATTAATTAAATTCCTATAGCCGCCGATCATAGTTATAATCTAATACTACATCACTATTTTTCTCCCAAAATCATATGTCAGTTTATGGAAATGGAAGTGATTTTTACAATTCTGATGTTATGCATATCATACAACAGAGCATTTTCAAGAGAAGCAATTCTTAGAAACAGAAACCAACGGAAATAAACTAATATAGAGGGGTATGTTTTTCAAAAGAAACAATGCTCTTCAACTTAGCTCACCTGTATTTTGACAACATCTGAGGGTGCTTGGCCAAACTGGCTTCCACGGCTGCTCTTCCAGTCCCCAGGAACTTCTTTAACAAATCAAATCTTTTCAGCCTGTATAACAGTTCAGATAAGTTGATGGTGGTCAGCTTCTCCTTTTCATTCAAAGCTGTTAAGAGTTGTAGGCCACCAGGTGTAGATACGTCAGACACGAGATCACTGCACAAGAAGACCATGATTTTCTTTTCATCTGTATCCAGTTCCTGTACAAACTGGTATAGGAGGGATGCTGGGACACTGCAAAATATCCTCACAGGCCACTACCCCTTTACAGTACCACATCATGAGGCTTGCTTCTAAATGCAGAATCTGCCTTCCTTGTTGATCTTCAATATCCCGGCTTTGCTTTATGCCTTTTATATATCAAAAGACCATTGACAAGAAGAGAAGACCTAGACAAACCCAAATTATCTTAATCACACACAATGATTAAAGTTCACTGCTGGCACTCATTCTGCCATCTCATCTGCTGCTACATTTGTTCGGGCTAGGAACAGTATGAACTTTTTCAAATGAAGTGATGCTTAGGATGAATCAAAAGGGAATGTCCAGTTTTCAAGAAAGCTCCCACTATCACATAATTTCGAATGGTCCAGAGGAACTGAAACTAAAATTAAATAAAAGGTACTGTCAGGATCCAAGTATATTTCCTTTCTATCTATCTCCTCTAATCTAAAACCAATTATTACTATTTCCTGGGTCGCAAGCCCCAATATAACAGCACACGAGCCACCGATTCTAAACCACTTATGGCGGAGTCACAACTGGCAGTGCCAGTAACTACCAGAGCCCAAGCTAAATTAAAACCACAGCTGGGTAGCCAAACCAGAATTGAATTCCGGAAAACTTTAAAAACAAATGAATGGTTCCAGAAAAATAGACACATGTGACAATCAAGGATGGACTGCCTTGGGTGGGGGAAAAGTTATACAAACCAACCACCCAGAGGGTCACATTCATGCAGCTTTGCCATGACACAAAATCAGCAGGGCATTTTGGATTTGTAAAAACATTACACTTAATTAAAAGGCAATTTTGGTGGCCATCCATGAAAAAGGACATAGAAAGTTATGTGGCCAGCTGCCCAACATGCACAACTGCAAAGAGGTTGCAAGGGAAATTGCCCAGACTATTACAAACAGTGGCAAATCCCTCAGCCCCCTGGAGAGAAATAGCCATGGATTTTATAGTGGAACTACCAGAAAGCAATGGAAACACTGTCATCTGGACGGTTACGGACTTGTTTTTCAAACAGGTGCACTTTATCCCTTGCCAAAAGATCCCCACCGCAAAAGCCTTGGCGAAACTTTTCATGCAGCACATTTACCGATTGCATGGGGCACCCCAACGCTTCATATCTGATAGGGGAGTGCAATTTACATCAGCATTTTGGAAGGAATTTTTATCCCTCTTAGGAACCACTCAGGGACTGTCATCTAGTCATCATCCTCAAGGGAACAGTCAATCAGAACCTTGTAACTCAGTACTTGAGCAATATTTAAGATGCTTTCTTAATTTCCAGCAGTCGAATTGGACGGACCTACACCCTTTCGTAGAAGTTGCCTACAATAATGCAGTCCACTCCAGCACAGGCTACACTCCTTTTCAAATAGCCAACGGTCAAAGTTTCAACCCCATGCCAGAATTAATCCCAAACGAACAAGCAAGCCCATCACTGAAAGAGTGGATAGAACAATTACAAAACATCTGGCCAATAGTTAGAAAAGCCTTAGACGAAGCTAGGCAAGCATACAAAGCACAAGCAGATAAAAAAGAGTTGAACCCACACCATTCATTTTAGGAGAAATGGTATATTTGTCTACAAAATACCTAAAATCCCTACAACCTTATAAAAAAACTTGGACCAAAATATATAGGACCTTTTCCAATTAAAAGAATCATAAACCCAGTAACAGTAGAATTAGAATTACCCAAAAATCTCAGCCAAATATACCCAATCTTTCACTGCAGTTTACTGAAAAGAGAACAACAGTCACCCTTACGGCCAAAAATCCCCCCACCACCACCTCCAATCATGGTGGAAGGAGAACAACACTTCGAAATAAAGGAAATCCTGGACTCTAGGAGATATCATGGGACAACTCAATACCTGGTAGCATGGAAACACCTCCCCTCCTCACAAAACGAGTGGGTTCATAAACGTCATGTCAGACCCCTGAAACTATTAAAGAAGTTTCATACAGAGTATCCTAACAAGCCAGACTAACTTTTATACCTGTTTTGTTTTCTCTACAGGTGCATCTCTCTTATTTTTAAGGGGGGCAGGATGTCAGGATCCAGTTATATTTCCTTTCTATCTATCTCCTCTAATCTAAAACCAATTATTACTATTTCCTGGGTCCTGCCATACTCCCAAGGGGGAGGGGGGACATGCAGAGGGTTTTATTACTTTCATTTCCTCCATTCACTACAAAGTAACCTTTTGTTTATTCGCCTCTACTAACCATTACAATGGAACCATTTGACTCTTATCCTATGTCCGTCTGAACTGCTCTTACAGGGGAACTAAAAAAGGGGGGGGGGTGAAAAGACACAGACCTCTGGAATCTGGTTTATTTCTCCAATGTCAAGATAAACACTGAAGAGCTGGTGAATGATCATGGAGCCGGTTTGATGTTAACACCTAGAGAATTGCCAGCCTCAGTCGGCCAGAAGGAATGTGGGGAGGAGTTTGCTTAGGGACACTTTAAAACATCGATGTATAAGAGAATCCCTCAGATCCTGTCTATTAAGCCTACTATCAATTTTTTTTAATAAAAGTTCCTGTTGGAAGAGACTGTTTTCTTAAGATGTAAATTGAAGTGGTTCCTTACAGGTACAGACTGAAAATGGGAAGTTACAATATGCCACTGATATCCATAAAATGTCTCTTTCACTAAAATTACACTTTCTCTTCAGGAAAATACATGTTTGTTTTTTTTATAAAAGTTTTACTGATTTTTTACAATAACAATCTTAGTGCCTGGTGTACAGCATGTTGTCTTGGTTCATAATTTTTTTGGGAAAAATATACAATCAATAATAGTTAATTAACAGTCAATAATTTTTATATTTCCATAATTTGTATATCAATTAATAATATATTTCCTTGATCCTCTCTTCTCCTTCAACATTAAACAAATATAATATTTGATATTTGATATTTTCCATATATAAATGATTAAGTATAAACATTTTCTTCTATATTTCTACCAACAATAATAGCATCCATATATAGCATTTTTTTTATCATGTTATTTTCATAAAAATCATCTTATTGATTCACCAAGTATCTTATTTTCATAAATCTTGTTTAAGCTGTTTCTCCTTAATATTCAACAATTCTTATCAATCATAATTTTCTCAGTAATTAACATCTAAATATCCAAATTTTCCATTTAAATACATCATCCTAGTATTTTCATATTTCATATATTATAGAAATACTATACTACTTATCTATTATAACATTTCCCTTTAACATCTTTTCTAATCAATTTATATTTTACTTCTATTTGTAAAAATTGATTTGTTAAATCATTATATATCCTTTTTTTCAGAATTCTTAAGCCTAATTTCCCCTCAATATTTCAATCATTCCTTAATCCTAAATCTTTTCAAACTTATTTATCTTTAAAATTGAAACTTTTCATTCACTTACATCATCCCAGTATTTTGTATCTTATCAAAAATACTATATTACTTATATCTCTTATCCCACTATTCTAAAGCCCCTTTACAGTCAAAGTTATTTGTTTATTTAGCCATATTCAAACAAGTGTTTGCTCGTATAATATTCCATCTGTTAGGGCAAGTCAAATCTCTTAAGCCCGTCTCTGGCTTTCTTCCTTTGCCAAATAGTTTTCCAAATTAACATTTTTGACTTGTCAAACAGTTTTTGTATTTTTGTAGTTGTTGTTGGGAGTAGAGGATACATAGTGCGTAAGATGTATGCTTTTTAACTCCCAAACAGTGATTCTCATAGTAGTGTCCATTTTGTTAAGTCTTCTTTCTTCTTAGGTTTATTTTGACATTCTAATGCATAAGATATCTTTTCCATATTTTATTAAATTGTAAGTTTTTTCTTGTTTGCATTAAGTTATAATTCCCTTCATTTGTAGCTTCGCCAATTAAGTCATTTTTTTCTAGTTTACATTCGGTTTTCTGATTTGTTTGTTCATTCTTTACCATCATTCTTTGGATGTTTTTTGATTGTAAATTTAAGTTAGAAGTGTATTCATTTATGTTATCAAAGTTGTGTTTAATTTCCTCGTGGTTTAAAGCTATTGTGATTTGTATCTGTTATAGCTTTGCATAAATTTCCTCTTGGAAAGTATTTGTCTTATCTTGGAATATTGCTTCTAGAGCTCTCTGATCTTTCAGGCTGAGTCCTTCAGGAGAAGATATTAAGTGTGGTTTTCTATCATTTTTTGATGAATATGTCATATCCATGTTGTCTCCCCCTTTCAATTGTCAACCAGTCAGAATTGCAGTTCAATATATTTAGCCACCTTAAATCCTTTCTGTAACTTCCCCTGTCAAAGATTAGTCATAGATCAAAGTTTTTCTTTTTCTGTAAACAATTCATAAATTTAGATCACAATCAAAGTATTTCTTTTCCTTCAGACAGTTTCCAATCTTATAGCTGGCCCAGTATACAATCTCTTCTTTGTTCCCTAGCAACTATCTTCTTAAAGATTATTAGAGTTCATGGGAACAGATTTTTCTTTGTTTCTGGGTGTTGTCTTTAATGTGCTATGTTCTAATTGTCCACTAGATGACAGCAAATATTTGTTTTCCAGCCCTTTCAGACAAGAAATTATTTTTATTATTTTTCTTTTTTTTATAATTTCATCAAAATTCTTTAGAATATAATCTTAGCAGTTTGTTTTAATTTCTAAATTTGATCAGATTGCAGTATTTTAAATTTAATTTCAATATGTTTCTTTCCTCCTTAAAGGTTAATTCGCCACTTCTGTCTATGGGGGAATGAGAATATAGTTCCCTCCCCTCACTTTCGGAGGTTTTCTTGCTTTGGGGACCTTTCCCAGGAAATTAGTTGCAAAATAAAGGAGAGAAGATTAAATACTCTCACCAATTCCAACCACACTGTTCACCGTTGTTCTGGCTAGTGCTCTTGGACTTCGACTGCAGATAGCTTAGGCTAGACCCTGGCATGCGGCTAGCCTTTCTCCTGTTGGGTCAGAGGGCTTCCCCGGATCAAAATGGAACAACCGCCACCGTTCCATGATCAATAGGGTGGCCCTCTTCCTTTGCTGCCTCTCCGGGGCCATTTCAGATCCATTTAGGGTCCCCTGGCAGGACGAAAACAGCTGCGGGATGCGGAGCTTCGCAAACCCATGGCCATGTACTATGGCGCAAAAACCGGAAGTCTGGAAAATACATGTTTTGCATACAAACAGGCTATCTGAGCAATCTTTGGGCATTTCCACAGAGAACTGGAAGTGTCACCTGACGTTTTGGGGAACTGACATTTTGAACATTACTGAAAAGGATGGGCTGACTTAGTTCTTATACAGCAACTTCGTCTGTTCCTAACTTCATTGCAACCTTCATACATATGAATCAATTGCCAAGTGTCTGAATTTTGATCAGGTGACGATGAGGATGCTACAATGGTTGTCAGTGTGAAAAATGGTCATAACTCACTTTTTTCAGTGCTGGTGTAACTTTGAATGGTCATTAAATGAACTGTTGTAAGTCAAGGAGTACCTGTACTGTAACTGCCCCTGCTTATAACTGATTCCCTTTCTACTGTTATATAGAGGGAGGGTTATTGTATAAGAATTAACTTTTTAAATTGTAACAGCACAGATACTTGTTCATATGGTACGTGTATGCCTCTAGCAGCCACACAGATACTTGTTACACAGAAACACTACAGAAGAACACAAATACACACATTCCCCTCCTTCCTTCTAGCAGAAACAGGAACAGAGAATCTATCAGACTGGAGATAGTGTTCTGAGCAGCTCAGAAGGCAAGAGAGGGCAATCAGGAAGACATAATTAAACAGGAAAGAAAGGAAGGAAGGAAGGAAGGAAGGAAGGAAGGAAGGAAGGAAGGAAGGAAGGAAGGAAGGAAGGAAGGAAGGAAGGAAGGAAGGAAGGAAGGAAGGAAAAAAATCAGTCCTTATATGAGTTTAAAAAATCACCAAATATCCACTTGCCAAGAGCTTCTCAACAGAATGCCCACGAGTAGTTTCCACCTGCTGATCATTTATTTACAACATCATCTTCTATGCCTTTTCTTATCAAATGTAAGGTCAACTACTTGGGGGTGAAGGAAGTGAGAGAATATGGTCTCTAACCTTGGTATTTTCAAACTAAAAATTTCTAGCCGTTTCCATTATTCAAACCACTCCACATTCAATACATCATTTTGCTTCAGCCCAGTCTTGTAACTAACTAAAATCCACCACTTAGCCCAAAATTTCCATTGCTAAGCAAGTCAGTTGTTTGCCCAATTTTATGACTTTTCTTGCCAACAATCCCTGAGGTTAAGTTAGTAACATGCTTGTTAAGTGAATCTGGCTTCCGCATTGTCTTTGCTTGTCAGAAAGCCGCAACAGGTCATCATACCATGTCAGGCATGGCAACCATCATAAATACATGCCAGTTGTCAAGCACCTACATTCTGGTCACATGACTATGAGGATGCTGCTATGGTCGTTAAGTGTAAAAAACAGTCATAAGTCACTTTTTCCAATGCCATTGTATCTTCCAACGGTCACTAAGCGAATGGTTGTAACTTGAGGACTACCTGTAGTTTCTTTTCATTCTCATACAGGCTGACAGACAATGGTTTGGGTCAGGTCACTGAAGGATTAGTTAGAGCAGAAGCACATCAGATCAGGATTTTACAAATTTACAATAGCAATGTCATGGTTCTGACAGATGAAACCAATTAAAAGATCTTCAAGGCAAAAATTTCTTCCTTAAAGAACATTTTATTCAGGAAACAAAGTGTCTGCACTTACATAGTTGAACCCAAGACTAAAGTTCCCTCCCCCCTGCAACAAAGTAACAAGTTGCAAGAAACCCAGAAAGGCTGTCATAAATCATTCACCAATTATTCTAAAACAGGGGCACTCCTCCCAACTTTTCAACCTGCCAAAACTTTTTCTAACACTGACCTTGATTCTCACACAGTTGCAATTGTTATGACTAACTAAAATAGCTCAAGCATTCCCACTTCCCCCATTCTCTATCTGAAAATGCCAAACAACAGAAAAAAAATAATGAAAGCAAAAGGTAAAATGGCTATGGTTTTTCAGTTGTCACAGTGCTGATAAGCAATTTAAATCACTAAGACATAACTAGACAATTGTTTTAGACAAATTCTTAATGATCCCTGAATAAAAGGACATATACCTCATTAAATATTACCTCTGTAAAATTCCACAGTACTTCATCAATCAAGCAATCATTTATTTTTATTCCACTTTTTATCATTTTTACAAATAATTAAAGGCAGCAAACCTCCTATTTTCTCCATAACAACCACCCTGTGAGGTGGGTTGGCCGAGAGAGAGAGAGTAACTGGCCCAAAGTCACCCAGCTAGCTTTCATACCTGAGGCAGGACTAAAAATCCCATGATTAAGATTTCTAAATGTCATAACCAATAATAAACTGACATATGTACATACATTCATAGTACTATTTGAGCTTGGAAAAGAGGAAGAAGCCTCATGTTTATAAGAAAAGATTCATAATCAAGATTTGAAAGAAATCAACAAAGATACCAAGATTGCAATTCTATGCTTCCAAGCATGAAAACAAATCCACCAACTTTAGAGTAAAAGTGCATAGGATTACACTGCCAGGATTTAAACATCACAATGTCTGCAATCTGATACTGAAAATAGTAAAAAATATTCACCAATCACCAAAAGCATATTATTCCAATAAATTTAAGACTGATTTAAACATACCCAGAGACTAAGGTTGCTTTTTTATAATCCACAATCACTGTTTATCTTTGTTCAGATTTAGTTTTCAAGACTTAAATGAGTCCCTGTGAAATCAAGAATATACATAAAAGGCAGATAACATAAAACTAGGCTTCTCCCCCTTGCAGCCATACAGGAAATTCCAATTTGCACTGAGGAGGGACTGAAGGGACTGAAGCACGATTCACAGCCTTGATATTCCAGGAATTGCAAGCAAATCAGATAGGGCAGTTATATCCTTTCATAATTTTTGCAAGCCAAGGATTAGCTACAAAATCTGCATTCTGCTAAATAACAATAAATTTCTGATAATGAGTACTCTAGAAAGATTCAGAAAGTATGCATACTGTGTGGAATCATGTGTAACGCAGCCAACCGGAAGGAAGATAGAGTGCACGGGGTTGAGAAAGAAACATATAAAGCAAGGATTGAAAATTGTGGTCTCCATAACGTGCAGTCAATTGTGTGCATGTTTTATCCTTTCATAGGGATTTAGTGCAAATAAAAAATAACTTTACTATTTCAGCAGCTACAAGCTGGACCAGCAATAAGACACAAAGTACAATTGGTGACTAATTTCAAATCACGTACATGCCATATCCTATTTCAGTGGTGGCGAACCTATGGCATGCGTGCCAGAAGAGGCACTCAGAGCCCTCTCTGTGGGTATGCACGCCATTGCCCCAGCCCCGCTCCCCCCATGGCCCCCTCCTCACCAATAGCCCCCCTGGAGGAGAGTAACCCCAGAGCGTGGCCCGCGCAAAGCAGCACAGCCAAGGACATGGCAGCCGGGCAGTGCGGACAAGACTCCGCCCTCACACCCTGTCATGCGTAGTTGATGCTGCGCGCTGCAGGCGGATGGCGTGGCTACCATGGTGCTGCTGGGCCGCCTGGGCAATCTGCGGTGGGCCGTGGAAGTGGTGAATGGCCCTGCGGGCGGGCGGGAAGGGGGTGGGCCAGAGCAGGCGGGATGGGGCGGAGCAGGGGCAGGATGGGGCAGAAGCAGGTTTTGGGCACTCGATCTCTAAAAGGTTCGCCATCACTGTCCTTATTTTGTCCCAAATTAGTCAACATTATGCTGTCACTGAGCATATTTATACTGTATCTCTCTCAGTATTTTCAGTTTCCTGTCTAAAAAAAATGACTGAGCTTTTATAAACTGGGGAATTTCAGGAGTTTCTGTTGACAGCGTGCAGTGTGCAAGAAGGTCTCAGTTCTGTGTATTGCAACAGAAAGAGGGCATAAGGCTATTTTTTAGTTCTGGATCCAGAAAACACGTGGGGCCTACATTTTTACAATAGGCAAGAATATATTTTTTCCCCAATTCATCTTAATACATTCCATTTAAATTCAACTTAAAATATATACTTTTAGAACCTAGCTGTGGTTGTTTCCCTTTTAAAGTAGGGTGGTTCTGGAAGAAGAAAAGATTGACTTTCCATTTCTTGCAAGATACATCACATTTATTTTTCACTACATAAAGGACGTAATTGACACAAAATTAGGTATTCTCAAAGTGGGGGGTGGGGGTGTCACGAGACAAAGGATGGGAAGAGTTGCCAGGAGGCTGCTTTCTGTGAGCAGGTTTACCAGTTTAATGCAAAATCACACTTTTTTGTTTTTGTATGCCACCTTTCCTTTCAAAGGGAACAATCAAGGTTGGAGAGCACAAAAATTGAAGGAAAAACTGATCTTCACATTGCAGACAGAATTACAAATGGGAAGGGTAGAGATTATTGGGGAGAGATCATCAAAAGCAGCCAATTTCAAGAGAAATTGACTTAAGGCAAAGAAATACCTTTTTACTTCCCCCCTGACTAGTGAAAGAAAGTGGCTGTCTTCAAAATGAAATTCAGATTTCAGAATGATACAAAAGCAAGCAGGTTCATCCTTCCATTAAAATGTGATTTTAAACTTTTTCTTCAATTTCCAATTATAGCTTTTTCTTCAATTTTTATTTTGTAAAGCCCTGATAATGTGAGGTGTTCAGTCAATAAGTCTTCTCCTACTCTTTGTGACCCTATGGACATAGCATGCCTGGCCTCTTCTCCTCTACTGTTTCCCAGAGTTTGCCCAAATTCATGTTCATTGCACTGATGACACTATCTAATCAGACGGGTTGGATATTGCAACACAAATTCATGTTATCATTTAAAAGGGTATTTGCAGAGTTTGAGAAACCTTCCTTTCCTTGAATGCATCACTAAACATCACACTTTTTAAGAGGCTTTCTCAAGGAATTCCACAAATAAATAATAAAAGAACTACTTCCTTCTTAAGAGGAAGAACTACTTCCTTCTTAAGAGTCACAAAGACATAATGGAACATAACAATGGCTAAAATAGAAGGTTTCAGATGGCATGTTCAGTCTGATGGTTTCTTAAGGAAAGTCCAGACTAGAGCTCCAAGTTATTAGGATTTCCCCCTAAAATACCAGCAAAAACACCTTGTTATTAAAGTAAAAGCTAAAATTTTAATCATAGTGGATAATTTAATCAAGGATGCCCTCAGAAGCAGAGGATACAATCCTACTCCATATTACTTTTTAGAATAATCAAGTGTCTCATGCAGTTGTATTTAAAATCTTCTCTGACAAAAAATAAAAATTGAAATGAAGACGCCAGGAATTCATCTGCAGGACCTTGTTTGGTTTGGAAAAACTCAGCAGGATCTAACTTAATATTCTGATTAGAGCACCAGAAATCCCCCAGAGCTATTGGGAAAAAAAAACAATCCACAAACATTTCTTGTATTACTGCCAAGAAAACTTCCGGGAGTTGTAGGTGAAGCCACCAGCAAAGCTCTGCTCCACCAATTTTTGTTTTCCTTTTATAATCTTACATAGGCGCTTATAATCAATGAATATAGTTTATTAAATTTATAGGCAATTTCTGAGTAAACATACGAATAAAATGGGACTGTTACGCAGATCCATAAAAAATGGAAAATGCTCCCCTCGGCCGTCGGGGAAGAGAAACGGAGTCTCATCTTAAGCCCAAACAAAACAAGTCATCGGGCCCTGCATTCTCTCTTCCCTCTTCAGACTAAGGCAGAATACACGCCTAGCATTCCCGCAACAAAAATGCCCTGCGCGTTCGTCAAATGAGGACGGGGACCGCGGAGCTCCTCTTTGGAACAAAAACGCCACTACGGACTAACGCGGCCACAACTTTTGTTTAAGCGCGTGGATAAGGCTGTCTTTCTTCCGCCGCTTCCGCCGCTTCTCGCAAGCAAAGGCAATCTTATGGACTTTGCTCATTAGTAAGCTGCCTGCGTTCAGCGGAGCCCGCTCGGCCAAGCGCAAACGGCCAGTCTGAACACAACTTTCAGGCGTCGCTCGCTTGGCATGGCGTTCTTATCGAATTCAGCGGCGCTCACTTAGCAGAAACTGGCATTGAATTGTGAAGGTCAAGCGCCCCTTTTCCTTTTCAGACCCAGATGATTTATAACACGGATCTCCTGAAGCAGAGTCGGAACTAGCCCGGGTTTTTGTTGCACAGCCGCCTCGGGAGAACATGGCCTCCTCTTCCGCTTCTCTTCTCCGAAAACTACAGCGAACGCCTCAGTCCACGGACGCCCCGTTCCCCAACTCGGCTTCTCAGCCAGCTCTACTCACAGCTCGAGCGCCCTCTTCGCCCTGCTCTGCGTCTCCTCGATACGGCAGGCGCCCTTTGGGACACCAAACGTCTTTGGGACGCCAAACGGCCTTTGGGAAACCAAACGTCACTACTGAAGTGACGTTAAGCTTGGGAGCCGCCCAGCTCCCAAATAACTCGGCGTCCATTCGATGGACGAGAGAAAGATCAGAAAAATATTACTCTTTTTTTGGGTGGGGGGGGACGGGAGGAGATATACTGTAATTATATTTGTAATTACAATTCGTGTTGAAGTTGCTAAAAAGATTATACACTTCCATTGTTATTTTTTGTGATAATTATTTCTGATGGCGTACATGTTAAATTGAAGCAAAAGATCGTGAACTGTCTAAAAAAGGTTTGGTTTTTGATTATAATATACAACATATTTCAGAAAAAAGCTAGCCTAAGTACACGTCTTTGACTTACAATAGTTCAAAGTTACAACAGGACTGAAAAAAATGCCCTTGGTCACATGATCGAATTTCAAATGCTTGGCAACTGGTTCAAATTTATGACAGTTGCAGTGTCCAGGAGTCATGTTCTTGTGGAAAACGAAAGAACTCTTACGAATTCCAGAGGGGTTTAGCAGAGAGGTTTATTGCGGAAGGTTCAGAGGCATATTAGAGATAGGCAATTCTGAACAAGGAGGGCGGGATTAGACTTCAGTTTTTATACTTCCCTTCTTTCAGGAACAAAGGGACTACACATGATAATACACTGTAATACATTTGGTTCGTTTCTCACGGGCATACAATGGAAGGTTTTGCTACATACAAAGTATCCATGTGCAATGCGCATTTGGT
>NW_015389068.1:6888-72406 GCF_001527695.2 Protobothrops mucrosquamatus | reverse complement strand
TAAGATATTGCCTAACAGAATAATCGGGTTGGAAGGGACCTTGGAGGTCTTCTAATCCAGCCCCTTCCTCAAGCAGGGGACCCAATGCCAATTTCAGACAAATGGCTGTCCAGTCTCTTGAAAATCTGCAGTGATGGAGCACCCACAACTTCTGGAGGCAAGTCGTTCCACCGGCTAATTCGTCTCACTGTCGGGAATTTTTTCCTTAGTTCTAGGTTGCTTCTCTCCTTGATTAGTTTCCATCCGTTGCTTCTTGTCCTGCCTTCAGGTGTTTTGGAGAAGAGGTTGACCCCTCTCTTCTTTGTGGCACCCCTCAAATACTGGAAGATGCTATCATGTCACCCCTGGTCCTTCTTTTCACTAGACTAGACATACCCAAATCCTGCAACCGTTCTTCATATGTTTTAGCCTCCAGTCCCCTTTGTTGCTCTTCTCTGCTCTCTTTCTGGAGTCTCAACATGGAGGTTTTTTTTTTAAAAAAAACAACAGACTGGACAGCCCTTTGACCACAAGGAAATAAGGTCTCCTGCTTTGAGCAGGAGGTTGGACTAGATTAGAAGACCTCCAAGGTCCCTTCCAGCCTTCTGTTCTATATTCACTTTTTCCTCCACTCACCAGTTCAAGGAACTTGGCCTGGCTTTGCTCCAGCTGGCCTTGGAGCTGAGCCACCAGATTGTTTTGCTGTAAAATCCTGTTGCTGCTTTCATCCATGTACTGCTGCAGGCACCTGCGCTCCTCCTCCACGGCTTCACGGGCAACTTGTTCTCTCTGGACCAAACTGGCCTGGGTGGCCATCAGAGTCTGGAAGCGACCGATCAACTCCGAGATTTCCTGAAACTGCAGAACGAGAAAAAAAAAAAAAGGAGGACCCAAAAACCACTAGAGGTTGTCCTTCAGTTAGGATCATTTAGGACCCTGTAAGCGATAACTGTCCTAGAAACAATGCTTTTTCATAAGCAAGTAATTTGGGGTGGGGGAAGGAGAAAGGGTGGTGCTATAGCTTTGGACTGTGTTGCAGAATCTGAGATCCATTTACGAGGAACGACCAGAAGGGAAAACGATGTTCTCCTTTTCCCACCAGCCAAACGAAAGAGTGAGAGAAAGAGATGGAAACAGACGTGTTGGAGATGACCTGATTTGATTGGAGGGCCGCCTGACTCCAGTACAAATCTGGGGGGCTTAAGTGTTTAAAACAAAACACCACTAATAACAACCGAGAGAGCCAGTTTGATGTGGTGACGAAGGACACCAGATTAGATACCGAGAAACTGTAAATTCTAATCCTGTTTTAGGCATGAAAGCCAGGTTTGTTGATTTGGGGCCAATCACCAGGAGACGGTGAGTTCTAGTCCTGTCTTGACCATGAAAGCTACCTGGGTTGCTTCAGGCCAATCACCGGGAGACGGTGAGTTCTAGTCCAACTTTAGGCAGGAAAGCCAGCTGGATGACTTTGGCCAATCACCAGGAGACGGTGAGTTCTAGTCCCACCTTGGCCACGAAAGCCAGCTAGATGACCTTGGGCCAGTCTCTCCCTCTCAGCCCTGAAAAATCTCTGAGAAACTTTGAAACCTCCTGCCACAAAACAGTTGCCAGGGGCCATCACTACCTTGAGGGCACCAAAATAAGGTAAATACATAAATAATTTACAGAGAAAAACCACACGGATCGGGATGTTGACTTTCTTGACCGAGTTCTCCTTCGCCAGCCTGGGAAGTTGTAACCTTCCCATCACCTCACCTACTCACCTGCTCCGTCTTGCCCAGGACTTTCTGCAGATACTCGGAGAAAGGCTTATGAGCTGCCAGGCGTTGTTGAAGTTTCGTCTTCGCTGTCATCAACCGGGCCATTTCCTGCTTGAGGTGTTCTCCTTCCACCTCCTTCTCAGCCACCTGCTGCTTCTCCTGCTCAGCTTTCCGCATCGCCCGGTTCCGTTTGGCGTCGTTCTCCTACAAGAGAGAAAATGGTCCCAGATCACGCCTGAAAACCCTTCCAGGTTTGGGGTCGACCCCAACCACTTCAAATCAAATTAAAATGTTCACCACCCAGCCCTAAGATTCTAGGTTCTGTGTTCTAATACTGAGCTTCGTTGCTGACCACAGACCTTCAAGAACTTGTCGAACTTCAGAATGGCCTGTTTGAGTTGACCCTCTTTGTGTTCCAGCTCTTGCCGTCGCTGCTGCAAGTGTTCCATCTTCTTCTGGAACTCCTGGAAAGGGGAAGAAGAGACAGAGGAGAGCAGCTGAAGACAAGAGGTGGTCAAATGCTTTGGAACAAGGAAAATAAGGAGCTTGAAGTTGACCTTCTTTGATTCCCAAAGGTGCTTTTCCAAAAGGCAACTGGACTTGGAAAAAACGAAAACCAAAACCAAGGTCTCCTACAAAGACGAGGGGTGGGGGTCAAACTATTTTCCAAAGCACTAAAAGGCAAGATGAGGAACAATGGATGGAAACTAATCAAGGACTGAAGCAACCAAGAACTAAGGAGGAATTTCCTAAGAGTGAGAGCAACCAACTAAGGGAACAACTTGCTTTCAGAAGTTGTGGGTGCTCCATCAGTGGAGCCTTTTAAAAAAAACCTACTGGAGAATCATTTGTCTGAAATGGTGCAGGGTCTTCTGCTCAAGCAGAGGGTTGGACTAGAAGACCTCTAAGGTCTCTTCCAAATATGTTCTCAGAAGGTCCAGTCGCCTTTTGGAAAATGACTTTTGGCACGACCTAACCGTTTTTCACCTGCCATCTCTCTCTCTCTTTTTAAGGATCATTTTTAAGCTGGAGAAGTCTGGGAATCTCTGGAGCAGAGTGTTGTGGAATGAACTTTTGATGTTCTCCATCCCATCTGCACCACCTCCAGGAGAAGAAGAATTTCATCAACCGTTTCGACAAGACTCTTCTCTTAGCACTAACAGTATCGTTATTACTAAAAAAAAAAACCCACACCCTGGAAACTGTTCTCTCCTGAGATTACTGGAGAGAGAATGGTGCTGTGAAAGGAGGACATTTGCACTCACAAAGTAAGGTGCAAGAACATCACATTCCACCTTGGAGGTATCCTTCAAATTTGTTTTCTCCGGGGGGGGGGGGAGAAAAAAAAACCAGCAGCAAATTTTCTCATCCAAATGAAGGAAGGCTGATAGAGCAAAAGTAGTCAGAGAATATTCATGCCTCATCTTAGTAGGAAATATATTTTAGTTTCGGCAATATTTTACCTTACTCCATGTTAAAACAATGGCTTTACCAAGGAAGAACCCAACAGTACATTAGCTCCACTGAATCTTCACGTAATACAGACAGTCCTCATCTTACAACAGTCCTTTTAGTGACTTTGAAGTTACACCAGCACTGAAGAAAGTGACTTACGACCATTTTCCCACACTTACGACCGTGACAGCATCCCCAGGGTCATGGGATCAACATTCAGACCCTTGGCAACCGACCCATAGTTGTGACGGTTGCAGACGTTTCATTACCCAGCTAGGGAACATCATCAGTGCACCGCTGAGGAGGCAATGCATGGCAATGATGTGATATTAGGGTTATATTAGAGACGTGGTGGTGCGGTGGTTAGAATGCAGTAGTAGTGCTAATTCTGCTGACTGCTGACTGCCAGCTGTTCGGCAGTTCGATTCTCACCAGCTCAAGGTTGACTCAGCCTTCCTTCTTTCCAAGGTGGGTAAAATGAGGGCCCAGATTGTTGGGGGCAATGCGGTGACTGCTTAAAGAGGGCTGTAAAGCAACGTGAAGCGGTATATAAGTGCTATTGCTATTGCTATTATTGGCAGTGATGATGTTCCTTAGTTGGGTAATGAAACATTTGTAGGATGTTAAACAACCCAGCTCAAAGACTTTAAAGTTCCTTTACATGCAAATATCCAAGATGCATTAAATATTCCCTATCCCAGGGCTGTCCAGTTGTGTCATTCTAACCTCCGACGTGATTACGAAGAGCCCTGCTCCCCGGGGAATTCTGGGAGATGAAGTCCACATCCGTTGGTGCCCTTCACGTCGCCCAGATTTACCTCTTTGGTGGCCAAGAAAGACTTCTCCACTTCGGCCAGTTCTCTCTGCTTCTCTAACAGGCAGCAGGACGAGGGCAAAAAGTCGTTTTCTCTCTCTGGGATTTTCCTGGAAGAGACCAAGCCAAGCCTCAGTTGAGTCTAAACAGCTGAGAAGATCACAGTTCCAGAAACCCAGTTAAACAAAGGGCCAAGCAGGTACGAAGGAGGTCGGCCAAGACTCTTACAGGTAAGTCCTTGACTTACAATCCTTCATTTAGTGACTGTTCGAAGTTGCCGCAGCATTGAAAAAAAGGGACCGGCGACCATTTTTCACACTTAGGACCGTTGCAGCCTCCTCGGGGTCACGTGATTGAAATTCAGACGCTTGGCCACTGACTCATATTTACGACTGCTGCAGTGTGTGTCGCCTGACCCCCTTTTGCGACCTTCTGAGAAGCATAGTCAATGGGGGAGACGATTCCCTTAAACAACCGTCCCACTAAGTCGTAAAATGGGGCAAGACTCTACTTCACAAAGGTGTCGCTTAGGAACAGAAATGTTGAGCTCAATTGTGGTAGCAAGTCAAGGACCACCTGTATTTATTTATTAATTGATGGATTTTTTTTTTGCAAAGGCTCTTAGAAGATAGAACAGAACAATACGGTTGGAAGGGACCTTGGAGGTCTTCTAGTCCAACCCCATGATCAGCCAGGAAACCCTATATACCATTCCAGACGGGGGGGGGGGCGTCCAGGCTCTTCTTAAAAGCCTCCAGCGATGGAGAACCCACAACATCTAGAGGCAAGCCGTTCCACTGGTTAAATTTTTTTTTTTTTTACTCGCACCTTCTGCAAGTGGTCAAACTTTGAAGACCCCCCCCCACCCCACCCCGCGCGCCCCTTCCCGGGCCTTACATCGTCATCAGCTTGTCCCTGACGGCGGCGCGGACCCTCTCCTCTAAATCCGAAGCCATGGCTCCCTTTCGCCCCTCCCCACCAGCCACACCGGAGCGACCCCGAGGGGCCAGCGAAGCAACAGCTTGCAGGACAAAGCGGTCCCGGGAGCTCCCCTGCCGGTTGCCAGGGAGACGGCCAGCACAACGTTCTGTTGCCGGGGCGACGCGTCCGTCGGGGATGAGCAACCGCGCGTTCTTCCTCCTCCTTCCCCCCCCCCCCCGCTCTTCCCGCGCAGCCTGCAGACGCGAGCAAGGCTGGTTTCTGCCGGGGGTTGGTCAACAACTCGCGAAGGGACTCAACTTGCGCGAGCCAAGGGCAGGGGCGCTGCGTTCACACGACACGCGAGAAATCGGCAAATGAACCAGATGATGGCTTGGTGCACCCAAGGTCCAGGGCAAGGAAGGGGGCAGAACGTCCCCAGCAAACCTCAAAACCCATTTGAGCTGAAGCCCATCAGCTGTTCATTGCATATTATAGTTTCAGCCTCCCTGTCTCCCCCCCCCTCTGCTGGACTTGGGGGGGGGGAAAGTGCAACTGGACTTGGAAAAAAAAAGTGATTGTGTTTGTGTGTTGGTGGTGGGGGGAGACTTGTTAGAAAGCCACATTTGGCTGTCACACTTGCCTTTTGGCTTTCCCCCCCCCCCAAAACGTTGCACACTTACAGCTAGTCCGCTGGCAGGAATGTTGGGTGACACAGCCCAGCTGTGAAAGAAGTGGCAATTTAAACACTTCCACCTAACTTAACATCCTAGTCCTGTGAAGGAAAAAAAAAGGAAGGTTCAGACACTCTGGGGCTTTTATTTTTCCCCTTTCCCTCCCCTGCCAATATTTATTTATTATTTATTATTCCTGGTTAGAGGCGTTTTTAATCACGGTGAGGCAAGGGTCAAACTTTAGAAGAGATTTACTCTGTATAAGGCAAGGATCTTCAAACTTGGCCCTTGTGGACATGTGGACCTCAACGCGTGCACGCTGGCTGAGGAATTCTGGGAGTTGAAGTCCACAAGTCCTCAAAGGGCCACGTTTGAAGACCCCTGGTATAAGGTGTACAATTGACCTTCATGGCCCCTTATTCCTGATTTTTTCATCCTAGTAAAATTGCACATAAAGGATTTCATCATAATATTTAAAAAAAAAAAAAACCAAAGTTCCAGGATTCAGCCCAGATGACCTTTGTATATTCTCTCCCAATTTGTGATGGATTGTCCTCTGGGAAAGGCCAAATTCTTAACAACATTTCTCATTCTTTAGCATTCACACAACCCAATTCACCTAATTACTAAATCCATTTTCTGTCTTTGCACAAAAATGTACTTCACCAGACAGTAACTAAATGGGTCCAGATTCCCCAAATCCTAAACTGCACACCACACACACACAGAGAGAGATGAATCATGGTTTAACACTAAGCAAGTGTACAGTTTTGGTTGTGTGTGTGTGGGGGGAAATACTTCAAAATCTCTACCTGACCTAGTTAAACGTGTTGTGTGAATACAGCCTGAATCTTTTACACATCAGTTTCACAGATGAGATGTGTGATAAAGGAATAAGGGAAATGCACTCACAGTTTTAATTTGCAGATGACAATTTCTTCTAGTCCATCACCCATTTGGAAAACTAAAAAAACTTGGATTTTTTTTTTGTCTGAAAATGAAAGAAATGAACATTTAACTCTGGGTTTTGATGATTGGATTATTGATCACAATGACAGAAGTACTGTTTGTTATGGTTTGTTCTAGTTCAAAGAGTCTTTTTTAAAAATCTGTATTGAAGAAAGCCAGAAAGTTATCTTTTTCCCCTTTTTGTTTACAATTCCCAATTTCCCCCCCTGCTCCTTTCTTTTTATTTAAACTCCTTTTTCTTTGCTCTAGTTGCATTTTATCCTTTCTTGAAATGTAATAAAGGCTTTTTGGGGGGTGGGATGGGGAATAAAGGAAAACTAAAATGAAAATAGCTTTAGAGAAGCCTCTGCTAGCCCCCCCCCCTCTTTCTTTCTTTCTTTCTTTCTTTCTTTCTTTCTTTCTTTCTTTCTTTCTTTCTCTGACTCTGTCTGTCTCTCTGTCTCTGTCTCTCTCTATTTCTCTCTCTGTCTCCGTCTCTCTCTCTCTCTTTCTTTCTTTGACTCTGTCTGTCTGTCTGTCTGTCTGTCTGTCTCTCTCTCTTTCATTCTGTTTCTGTCTCTGTCTCTCTCTTTCTCTGTCTCCCTCTGTCTCTATCTTTCTTTCTCTGACTGTCTCTCTGTCTCTGTCTCTCTGTGTCTCTCTCTCTTTCGTTCTGTCTCTCTGTCTGTCTCCGTCTCTCTGTCTCTATCTTTATTTCTCTGTCTCTGTCTCTCTGTCTCTGTCTGTCTGTCTCTTTCGTTCTGTCTCTGTCTCTTTCTCTCTCTCTCTCTCTCCCACACACACATTATTGCAAAGCCAGGTGTCCAGCAGAAACTCTGCCTAACTTCTGAGTCCATGAGCCAATCAGACTGCAGCATTTAATTTAGAATAAAAGGGAGGGGGGGCTGAAGTCTCCCTCAGCCAATGGTCTGGTTTACGACAAATTCAGTCTGTGTCCTTAGCCATCCCGTTGGCTTGTTTTTCTCGCTCGACCTGGACAAAAAAAAGAGCACCTTCTCACACAGAAATGAATTTCTGCTGTCCTAAGGACGTTTCCTGCCCTGTCAAAAGGTTGCATTCCAAAATGCAGGGTATATTAATTTTTTTAGGGGATTTTTTTTTTTTTAAAAAAATGCTGCAATAGCTTTTGCCCTTTAAACTCCTTAAACTCTCCGAAAGGAGGAGGAGAAAAATAGATAAATAAATAAAAGAGCTGACGTTTTGGGCACAGGCAGGCCGGGGAGGGTGTCCTCGGATCCCGGCGGCATCCTGGGCCACACGTCTGCAACGCGTGCTGACTTAGCATGTAGTAACTCTCCATAATTCACTACCGCAAAGCCACAAAGCCGAAGAAAGGTGAAGCCCACAGTCACCCGGCGTTTATCTGCGTAGAACAAGAGGCAGGCTAACTCTAAATTCCAGTTGCTAGGGAACACCTGCCCCAGGGCGCTTTCGCATGTCCTGGGTGTTTACTGAGGCATGGATAACTGCAGCCAGATTGTTGAGCTGGAGCTGGCAAAAGGTTACTGCAAACTACTCAAGGATCCAGGAAGGTGTTGGGATTAGCAGGAAATCACTGCTCAGATCAAGCGCCGCTCAGAGCTTTAGGACATGGCTTGTATGTGCCCGAGGAGTCCTGCCAAGATCAGACTAGGTATCAGTCCAAGGGTGGCATCTTCAGCCTTCTGTTGAGACCCCAGATTCTTCTTCTTCTTCTTCTTCTTCTTCTTCTTCTTCTTCTTCTTCTTCTTCTTCTTCTTCTTCTTCTTCTTCTTCTTCTTCTTCTTCTTCTTCTTCTTCTTCTTCTTCTTCTTCTTCTCCTCCTCCTCCTCCTCCTCCTCTTCTTCCTCTTCCTCTTCCTCTCCTCCTCCTCCTCCTCCTCCTCCTCCTCCTCCACCTCCTCAGATCTGGGTAACTCTCATTCTAGTGCTCTCGCGGATTCGAATCGTGCGCTCCTCCAGCTCGTGTTCGGAAGCACACACACACACCCCGTTGCACCCCCCGCTGGCGGGAGGAGGAGGAGGAGGAGGAGGAGGAGGAGGAGGAGGAGGCTGGGCGGGCTCTGGCCGCTGAGCTGGCCGGCTCTCCTCTTCTTCCCACTCTTCCAAGCCACTCATCAGACTGGCAAGAGAACCCAGTGGCTCCCCCGGTCCTTGCCACAAGGAGGCGACCGGCCCTCTCCGCCTCGCCTGGGCAACCTGTAGCCTCGCAGAAGCGTCGGGGCCGCCCGGTGCGAAGCAGGCACAGCCAGCGCCAGCTGGCAGGTAGGCGCTGAACCCAGCGGAGCTCGCCAGCTGGCTGGACCGGTTCCTCTGCTTGCCTGCCTGCCTGCCTGCCTGCCTGCCTTCGAGCAGCCTCGGGGACGTTCCGGCTTGCAGGGCTTCGGGGTGGCCGGGAAGGTGCTCTCCCCCTCCTGCCTTTCTTCCCCCAGCCCTGCTGGGTCGGGTCTCCGGGACCCCCGCGGGAGAAGCAACCGGTCGCCTCCCCATCGCCTGCCGCGGCATGGCCAGGAACACTGCGCTGCACTTCCGCGTGGTGGAGGGACGGGACCTGCCCGCCAAAGACGTGTGAGTTGGCCGGACTGCGGAGCCCCATTCCGAGCGGCCGGGGCGCAAAGGGACCGACGGGGCGGGCGAAGGCAAGAAGCGCCTCCGGCCGGGCGCCATCCCAAAGGGAGGGTGGGATGGAGGAGGCTGGAGGGCTCCGTTATACTCGAAGGGCGTAGTTGTCGCTGCCAAGGTTTTGCTCCGGAGCAGAACTGGGTGCCTTGGAAAGAGTTGTCAGCCGCCTTGCCAGCGGGAGGCTCCCCAGGCGGGGCACAAAAGTCGCAGCTCCGCTTGAAACCCAAAGCTTGGGTGCAAGGGATTTCTTGTCCTCCTTGTCCAAGGGGGAAAAAAAATGAACAGATTAAAAGACCGCTGAGATCAAGGCAGGTCCGGTTTCTAACCTAGGTGGTGGCTTTCTCTTAACTGTGGAAGAAAAAAGGGAATGGGTTATACAGTCTCCAAGCAACTGGGCCAGAGATGAAGCAACTTTTGAGGGGGGGGGGGAGAAAGAGCTTTGCACTTCCCCCTTCCTTCCCCATTCTTCTCCCCCCTGCCCAGACCCCATACTCTTGGCATGAAGAGTCTTGGAAAGGACTCTGGCGGTTTCCAAGCAAGCTGACTCCCCCATCTGTGAGCAGGCAGACATTCCAGGGAATTGGAGAGCTCCGAGTGCTTTTTAAAACAAGGGTTAGATTCAAGATAGATGCATTTGCAAGCATCCGTCAAGGCTAGTGTCTCTCAAAATGGGACCTTCCCTTTTGTCTTGGGCCAAGCCTCTTAAGCGACTTCCTTCCAGGTGGGCTGGGACAGAATCAGCCTTGGCTGGAAATGGATGGTTGAGGTTATCCCCAAGACTTAAAGAAACGTTCGGTTTCAACCTGAACATTGTAGGAATAGAATAGAATAGAATAACAGAAATAGAATAGAATAGAATGTAGAATAGAGTAGAGTAGAATAGAATAGAATAACAGAAATAGAATAGAATAGAATGTAGAATAGAATAGAATAGAATAACCGAAATAGAATAGAATAGAATATAGAACAGAGTAGAGTAGAATAGTAGAATAGAATAGAGTAGAGTAGAATAGAATAGAATAGAATAGAATATAGAACAGAGTAGAGTAGAATAGAATAGAATGTAGAATAGAATAGAATAACCGAAATAGAATAGAATAGAATATAGAACAGAGTAGAACAGAGTAGAATAGAATAGAGTAGAGTAGAGTAGAGTAGAGTAGAATAGAATAGAATAGAATAGAATAGAGTAGAGTAGAGTAGAGTAGAGTAGAGTAGAGTAGAGTAGAGTAGAGTAGAGTAGAGTAGAGTAGAGTAGAGTAGAATAGAATAGAATAGAATATGGAATGGAATAGAAATATAGAATAGAATAGAATAGAATAGAATAGAATAGAATAGAATAGAATAGAATAGAATAGAATAGAAGTTGGAAGAGACCTTGGAGGTCTTCTAGTCCAGCCCCCTGCCCAAACAGGAGACCTTATACCAATTCAGACAGGTGGCTGTCCAGTCTCTTTTTAAAAGCCTCCAGTGAGGAAGCACCCACAACTTCTCAAGGCAAGCTCTCAAGCATTTTTTTAAAATAGAAAAGGACAGTCCCTTCTATTCACACTTACCTGCAATTCAGACTCAGTTGCAAAAGTCAGTGAGAACTAGCTGCACCGGAGAGCCCCTTCCAGTTAATTACTGTTGAAATAACTGAATAGGGATTAGCCACTGAATCAAAACCAAACACTTTGGGGAGTCCTGCCCAACCCTCTAATTGCAAACACAGCATTCACTTAAACGCAATTTATTTGTGCTGATTCGCCAGAACTGCTAGAAATGGACTCTCCTTGCCCCCCCCCCCGGACATTGGATCAGGGTTAGGGTTTCACTAAGCCGTGGTTTGTTAGGGTTTAAATCAACTACAACTGACCAGTTTGCCCTAACTGTTAAACTAGACATAAGTTAAATAGTGTTTTTGCAGGAAATATGTACTTCTTCCTGGTTCTTTCTCAATGCTCCCTAGGCTGTTTCCCACGCCTGACATTTTGAAAGGGATTATTCTAATAAAAGTTCTAAACAGGAAGCCAGCCGGTTGCAAAATACCTCCTCTTTATTAGCGAGCAATGGTTTCTAGTCCAACCCTTTACTCAAGGCAGGAGATCATCTTTATACCATCCCGGTCAAATGGTTCTCCAGTCTATTTTTGAAAACCTCCAGTGATGGAGCACCCACGACTTCCAGAGGCAAGCAGTTCCACTGGTTAATTGTTCTCACTGATAGGAAATTTCTCCTTACTCCTTGGTTGAATCTCTCTTTCACAAGCTTGCCCTTCATTACTTATCCTGCCCTCTGATTCTGTGTAGTTCATTTCTACCCACTAAGTTTAAACAATCCCCAACATTGTACTACAAAGAGCCCCACTCTTAATCCTGAATAACACAGCCCAAAGCTTTAAACAAATACTAGCTTGGTTTCATCAGCAGCTTCTTAGTCTTTTTATGATCTCTCTGCAAACACGGCCGATATGAACCGTAATCAGATGTTGGGAACAAGCAACTCTTGAGTAAACCTTCCTTCCCACAATGCATCTCTTTGGAACCTTTTGAGAGTTTTGTCTCACTTCAGGTTTCCAGCCTACAAATGAAGCCTTGATTTATCTCGAGGTCAATATTTCTCTCTGCATAATTTATATTGATATAAATATAGAGCCCGGGTGACGCAGTGGTTAGAATGCAGCATTGCAGGCTGACTCTGCCCACCGCCAGCAGTTCGATCCTGACCGGCTCAAGGTTGACTCAGCCTTCCATCCTTCCGAGGTTGGTAAAATGAGGACCCGGATAGTTGGGGGCAAAAGGCTGACTCTATAAACCGCTTAGAAAGGGCTGTAAAGCACTACGGAGTGGAACATATGTCTAAATGCTATTGCAATTTATATAGTATACAGAATAACAGAGTTGTCGGAAGGGACCTTGGGGGTCTTCTAGTTGAACCTAACCAAGGAGAGAAGCAACCTAGAACTAAGGAGAAATTTCCTAACGGTGAGAGCAATCAACCAATGGAACAGCTTGCCTCCAGAAGTTGTGGGTGCTCCATCACTGGAAGCTTTCAAAAACCAGACTGGACAACTATTTGTCTGAAATGGTATAGGATCTCCTGCAGGGGGTTGGACTAGAAGACCTCCAAGGTCCCTTCCTCTCTATTATTCTATGTTCTAATAACCTCCTGATCAAACAGGAGACCCTATAACATTCTGGACAAATGACTGTCCAATCTCTTCTTCAAAACCTCCAGCGATGGAGCACCCACAATTTTTGGGTGCAAGTCGCTCCACTGGTTATTTATTCTCATTGACAAGAAATTTCTCTTTAATTCTAGGTTGGAACTTTCTTTGAGAAGCTTCCACCGATTACTTCTTGTCCGTCCCTCTGGTGCTTTGGAGAAGAAGTCAACCCCTTCTTCTCTGTGACAGCTACTCAAATATTGATTTGTTTCCTGTCACAGAAAGGAAAAGACTTTGGACCACTTTTTACCTGCGGTTGGCATTGCTTGTGGCCAAAGGCTTTTGTCCAGAGGTTCTGTGGGACCCAGAACCTTTCAGTTGAAGTGGACCCAGGATCTAAAGCATTGGATTCATTCCAAGAGGGGAAAAAAAAAACCTTCTCCATCATTTTTGAGCATCACAACAATGGCTTGCCTTTGACACACACACGTACATAACCCGGTTGTTGCCATGGATTTAGCAAGAGATGCTTTTGTGCGATGCTCATTCAAGAGCTAGAAAAACACAACCCGGAGGCCCCATATATATAAAATTAAGAAAAACTAAGTTGCCAAGCGTCTGAATTTTGGCCACGTGACCACGGGGATGCTTCAACTGTCGTAAGTGTGAGAATCAGCCATAAGTCACTTTTTTTCAGTTACGCTGCAACTTCGAACGGTCACTAAATATACTGTTGTAAGTCAAGGACTCGTCTGTACATGGAACAGCTTGCGTCCTGTGATGTGGCCTTTAACACCACCCTCAAGCAACGGTGTCCACCTAGCCTAGATCCTTGGAGCATTTAAAAATGCCAAACCCACTCTGATTGTGCGATCAACCACAACAGCAACAACAATAATAAGGCAGCAGTATCTGCATTCCGGGAGGGTGATTTTAGAGCTGCCTCATTAGATTTTTTTGTAAAGGGCGTCCAGCTCCTATTATTAGCGATCAAGTTACGATTTGGCCAGATATTAGTCTATAAATAATGGCGAAGGAGGGGCTGTACATAATCACAAGGGGGCATCACGGTGCTGGCCTGCAGCGGCTCACCCAGGCGTGTGGCAGGCAGCTGGAGAACGTGGCGGTTTGTTCATCGCAAAAAAACAACAACCCCGGAAACCCTCAAACTTGAGCAAAGCCCCCAGGACCAACAACACAATTAAGGAATTGCGACAATTTTTACCAATGGCTAGAAAAGCGAGTTAGAGAGAAAGGAATGTGATATGTACTATGCAACATTGAATATACTGTATGCTAGTAAAAAAAAGACGGTTGAGCGATTAACTAACATATAGATTATGATAATGTAGAAACTCACTCTTACTTATTGTTTTTTAAAGACATGAACCCAGACAATATGCTGTTTGCTAAATATTAAGAATGTTATTTAAAAAAACAACCCAACCCTAACCCTAACCCTAACCCTACAAAAATGAATAAAATATATGGAAAATAAAATTAAGGACTTGCCATCTGCCGTTTGATCTCCGGAGAGCTGGGATTTAAGCTGCACTGAATTTTGCCAAGATTGCTCCTGTGGGGCTGCATCTCCGATTGTAAAGGTGGTCCTCGCCTTACAACAGTCCATTTAGTGACCGTTCAGAGTTACAACGGCACTGGGGGAAAAAACAACAATACATGTCCATTTTTCACAAGGCTGTTGCAGCATCCCCACGGTCGCGTGATCAACTGGCTCATGTTTATGACGGTTGCACTGTGTCACGTGATCCCTTTTGTGAGCTTCTGACAAGCATGGGAAGCCACATTCACTTAACAACTGTGGGACTCACTTAACAACTGCAGAGATTCACCTAGGCACTGTGGCAGGGAAGGTCGTGAAATGGGGCAAAACTCAACCTAGCGGCTGTCTCGCTTAGTGTCCGGATTGCAAAGTTGCTCTGGGTGGAGAAAGCTTGCTTTTGAACTTGTCGATGTGTTTGTAATTGGCACCAAAGGCTCATCCGTGGCGTTGTTTTGTTCCCTCCAGGTCTGGCACAAGCGATCCCTATTGTATCATCAAGGTAGACAATGAAATTGTGGCACGGTAAGTGCAAGGGAAGGTGTGGCATTTGGCAGCAACTCCACACTTTCTTCCCCAGCAGGAAGTGCTGAGCAGGGACCGGAGAGCATGAAATGGGATTTGTGTGTTGCTGTTGAAAGAATGTGTGTGTGTCAGGGCTTAAAGAAAGAAAAAAAAATCTTATTTCCCTTGAAAAGAACTTTCAAGGGGTAAACCTGCATTTTAGTCCAAGAAAAGGATCAGGAGAGAGTACAGTGCCAAACAAACCACAATGGGATTGAGGTTATAATATCAACAGATTGATAGAAGAGAATCTTGGTAGCTCCGGGTTGAACTGTGGGGCCCTTGGTGCTCTCTGAACTTGGTAGTTTTCTTGCAGATGTTCATGACCCAACTAGGTAACATCAACAGTGCTAGAAGGGAGTGGGGTTTGCAAAAAGGAGGAGGAGGAGGAGGAGGAGGAGGAGGACTGGGGGGTCCTTGGTGCTCTTTGAGCTTGGTGGTTTTCTTGCAGATGTTTCATGACCCAAGTAGGTAGCATCATCAGTGCTAGAAGGGAATAGGGTTTGCAGAGAGCAGCAGGAGGAGGGAGAGGCAGATGTTGTTGGTTGATGGTGTTAAAAGTCTCATTGCAAGCTGTTCCAAACAAAGCTGGTGGGGATTTTGTCAAGGCCGATGGCGCTCAAGGGGATTAGATTTGACATTTTTATTTTCAAGGACCTGGGGGAGGCAGATCCTGTTATTGTTCTTATTCTGATTGTAATTATTGTCCTTCGCAAAATGCGCTCACTAGCCTCCAAAGAGGGCTTACCCCTATATTGTTCTTAGGATGCATGCTGTCAAGGTTGAGTTGTTAAGATGGTTATCAACAATAAAAACGGGAAGATGGAAGTGGGGGTTTTGCTTAAAGGAATTAGGGGGAAAAAACAACGAATTGGCCACAGTTTCAATGGGAAACATCTAACCTAAAGGTTTCCAGTCTAAGAGCAACTTTTTAAGGGATGCTGGTTCCTTCAGCATTTACTGTGTCCCTTTAGAAATGGGTGTAAGAGGTAGCTCGGCAACCCACGAGGCAGAAACATGGAAAGAACCCCCTTGATCTTCTCCTGGGAAAGAATCTGGCCAAAGCATCCATGATTTGGGCAGGGGCATCCCCAATCTTGATTCCCTCTAGGGCAGGGGTCTTCAAACTTGGCCCTTTGATGACCTGTGGACTTCAACTCCCAGAATGCCTCAGCCAGCCAGGTCAAAAGACCTCCCTCCCTTTCTTCTGTCCTTCAGAACTGCCACAGTTTGGAAGAACCTCAATCCCTTCTGGGGGGAAGAATACACCCTGCACCTTCCCATGGGCTTTCATAACCTCTCTTTCTATGTCTTGGATGAAGACACGATTGGGTGAGTAGAACGCAAGAAGCAGAAGAAGAGAGATAGAATTCCGTTGATGGTTGATGATCATGATGATGATTTGCTTGACCGGTCCATCTTATCCAAAGAATTCTGGACGGTTCCCTCCCTCCCTCCCTCCCTGCCTTCCTTTTTCTTTCTTTTTTCTCTTTCTCTTTCTCTTTCTCTCTCTTTCTTTCCTTTCTTTCTTTCCTTCCTTCCCTCCCTCCCTCCTTGCCTTCCTTTTTCTTTTTTTTCTCTTTCTTTCTTTTTCTTCCTTCTTTCCTTTCTCTCCCCTCCCTCCCCTTCCTACCTGACTGCCCTTCCGTCCTTCCTTCTTTCCTTCTTTCCTTCTTTCTTTCTTTTCAATTTCCGTATGGGGAGGGGCTGGTCAAACCCAAGCCCCCAATAATTGTCCATGCAGCTGCATTCTGCACTAGCTGAAGTTTCCAGATACTCTTCAAGGGTAGCCCCAGGTAGACCATGAAGTTAGGAGTAGAACAGAGGAAGGGAACAAAGGTATTGTTTTATTATTATTTTTCTTCCTGGGCAAAACATTGTGGTTTCAGGTCTCTCTTTCGGCTTCTTTCTCGGCAGACATGATGATGTCATTGGCAAAATCTCCCTGAGCAAAGACGAGATTTCATCTCAGCCAAGGGGTAAGTCATCTGGGAGTTACTAAAGGATGCTCTTGTTGAAGAAAGCACCTAGAGGCTCTGGATTCATCTTGCAATGCTAAGCAGGGTTTGCTCTGCTTAGATAGGAGATGTAGAAGAAGAGCAGGCAGAACTGGAGGCGGAGTTAAGCATGTTATCAGCTCAGAGTCATTACATTGCCACCAATGGTCTGAATCCTTACCTCACCCTTATCTGGTGCAAATTTAGTGTCAAACTTTAGCTGACCAGATTCTTGTGTATAGGTTTGAATAAATCCAATCTTGCTCTTCCTTGAAATTAACTTGCATCATTGCAAATGAAACCATTCATGCACCAAGGTGCAGTGCTTGGGAGTAGGGGAAAAAAATGGGACGGAGTGCCGGGCAGATTCTCTGCAACTATGAAAGGGGAAAAACTCACCGAGGAGGAGAGGAGAGAGAAGCTAGGTGGCCCTGATTTCTCTCTGTGTCAGGAATCGATAGCTGGATCAACCTGAGCCAGGTGGACCCCAACGAGGAGGTGCAGGGGGAAATCTCGCTGGAGTTGCAGGTGGTGGAGGAAGGCCATCAACGGTTGCTTTGCTGCCATGTCCTCGAAGCGAGGTAAAGTAAGAGAAGGAAGGTAGATCTGCCGACGGAATGGGAAGCTGGCTGGGATTCCTTGGGAATGATATGGACGGTGTTGTATGCAGATCTAGAGAGAAAAACGAGTCCATAAGTTGCTTCCCCGTTTATGGCCACCCATCGCTCTTCCCTTTCTCCCCTAACCTTTGTACTTCGTCTAAGAAACCTTTTGCTGGAGCTCAACCAGCTCTCTGCATTGTAGAGTAGGGGTCCCCAACCTGTGGGCTGCAGCCCACTAGTGGGCCGTGAGAGGTTTGCAACTGGGCCATGGAAACCCAGTTCCTCCAATGGTCTCCCCATTCTGTCCTTCCTTCTCCTCCTCTTCCCTCCCTCTTCCATGACCTTGTCTGGATTGTCCTTCCAGAGGTTTTCATTGATCTCTTGGGAGACCAATTTTGGGGTCCTATTGAGAACCCACCTGAGGCAGAACGAGCTGCCAGCTCTTCTTTTCAAGTCGAGACAAGCGATGGAAGGGTGGGAGGGCCTTCTCCTGCCACCCCCACCGGTGAAAATGCAGAAGGTGCCGTAATAGAAAGGTGTTGAGGTTGCTGAAAGGGAGTGTGATTTTTATTTTATTTTTCTCTCAGCCTCCTTTAGAAAGTGAGATAATTAACACTTTGTGGTTTTTTTTAAAAAAACAAAAACCTGTGAACATTTTTGGCAGTGCAAGAGCTGGGAGAAAGAACGGAAAGTTACTTGAAAATCCCCTTGATTTGGCAGAACCTCAGATGAAGATCAAACTCGGTTTTCCCACCAATGCCGTCGCTGACGGAGATGACCTCAGGATGTTCCTGCTCAATAAGCTAAAATTATATCTAACTTTCTTGTGCCAGAACTTGTTCTTCTTTGCTGCTGATGGTTTTGCTAGATCTTCACTTGAATGGATCACGATCAATGGTCTATCCGCTTAGTCTAGACCAAGGGTAGGCAACCTTGGCTCTTTTATGACTCGTGGACTTCAACTCCCAGAATTCCTGAGCCAGCGTGGCTCAGCTTGGAAACCTCTCCCTTTCCCCTCAGCATGGCTGGCTCAGGAATTCTGGGAGTTGAAGTCCACGAGTCATAAAAGAGCCAAGGTTGCCTACCCCTGGTCTAGAATATGCTAATCTAGAATATGCTATTCCCCCCCCCCCCGCTTTCTTTCCCTTGATCTGCTGTTGCCTTCTTCCCCTTAGAGATCTAGCGCCACGTGACCTCTCAGGGACTTCAGATCCCTTTGCCCGGATACTGTTTAATGGGCAGATCCTGGAAACCGCTGTGAGTGTCTTTGTATCTACTTTGCACTCCTGTAAACTGATGGAGTCCAAGGCTTTAAGATCAGGAAGCTCATTCTTCCCTCTCTCATGACTCTTCAGATTATTAAGAAGACCCGTTTCCCACGTTGGGAAGAGATGCTGGAGTTTGCCCTGGAAGAGGGGGCTGATTCCGAGACTCCCCTTGTTGTAGAAGTCTGGGACTGGGACATGGTGGGCAAGAATGACTTCCTGGGGCAGGTAAGGACAAAGAAGACTCATGGATGAAGGAGGTGGACATGGCCTGAGCTTAACCAAGCACCCAATTGGGAAGGAAACCTGGGAGAATGTCCAACCAACACAATTCTTGAGCTTAGAGGTTGGCATGCCATCTATGAACCCCATGTTTGCAGCACCCCCTCTCTCTTCCAGTCCTGACTAGCTAATAATTATGTCAACCTCCTCAAAAAAAAGTTTACAAAAGTCCTGATAGCTATAAGGAAATACCGTCCGTAAGATTTGATCGATTCTTTCCCATTTTATGGGACCATCAACCATATATTCTACTTTTCAATGTTTGCATTTTGGTAGATGCTTCGTTGTTTATTTTTTCCTTTTCTCAAGCAACAGAACGATCTTTGATCTTGGTCTGTGACTGCGGAGGCAAATAAATAAATAAATAAATAAATAAATAAATAAATAAATAAATAAACGAACGAACGAACGAACGAACGAACGAACGAACGAACGAACGAACGAACGAATAAATAAATAAATAAATAAATAAATAAATAAATAAATAAAGGAAAGAAGCCTTTTGTAGCTGCAAATTTAACTCTGATCCCTGGGTTTAATCTGCATTTTTCTGGTATCCATGCAGGTCAAGTTCTGTCTGGGCTCCGTGCAGAAGACCATTCTCAAAGGCTGGTTCCGCCTGCTTCCTCTGCCCAATGCAGGAGAGGACGCTGGGTAAATAAGGGGTGGACTCTTGAGGAAGCATGCAATGTTTGGGATCGTGGCGCTCTTTGTTGATATTTGCCAAAGTATCCTGTCTCATTTCAGAGACCCGTGGATTACTTTTGTAGCTCTTAGCTAGGGAGCTGCTGAGCTAACTTCAAATTTAAAGAGATCTAACGAGAGATGGTTTGGTGTAGTAGTTAAAGAAGCCAGACCAGGAATGGGATATTCTTGAGTTCTAGATCTCCCTTAGGCGCCAAACCGGTAGAATAACTTTTGGCTAATCCCTCTTTGACCTAGGAAGAAAGCAGAGGCAAGTCATTCCTCAAAATGTTGCCCTGAACCAGTGTTTCTCATCCCCACAAACCTTAAGATGTATGGACTTCAACTCCCCAAATTCCTTAGCCAGTACAAGTCAACTTTAATTCCCAGAATTCCTTATCTTACACAGGTAGACTTCAACTCTCAGAATTCCCGTTGAATTCTTGGAGTTGAAGTCCACTCACCTTAAATTTGCCAAGGTAGAGAAGTCCGATCAACGTGAACGTTCTGAGGTTGAAAAGTCCACTCAACGTAAAGTTCATGAACATCCAGTTCTTGATTTTAAACTGTAGCCTTCCTTTGTAATCCTCTCTTTGCAAAGCATTACATACAGATTAGACTTCATGTTGGCCTCTGCTCTGTTTGCAGGGGGAAACTGGGTCAACTAAGATTACAGGTTCGGCTTGCTGAAGATAGGATCTTGCCTTCCAGCTACTATCAACCACTCATAGACCTCCTTGTGGAGTCTGTCCTATGCCTTCCAGAGGTGGGTAGTTGAAACAGAACCTATATAAAACTGAACTAACTTTGTTGAATTATTTAATGTGGGAAGAAGGGGGAGACACCCTAAGCATGGGACAAAACGAATGTGAGTAAGAGAGTGAATCTAAGCCATGGTTGTTTTTAATTGTGGTTTGTTGGATAATTCACATTGGCTGGATACCTAGGTAATGAGAAGCCATCAATTACAGCTTAAAAACCACCATGGATCTGGATTCACACATCCGGTTAAACCTCATCCAGAAAAAAATTACATTAGGCCTAGCATGATTCTGAAACCAATACAACAGCCAAATGTATCAAGCCAAAATAACAATTGTTCTTTACATAGATTTCATTTCAAGCCAAAGCTTGTTAGTTCCAGTTTTGGTATCAACAGGTGCAATGCAAACAGGAAAGAACAAAGTTTTCTCTATATGTGGATAATTTGAGATTACAGGACCTTGGAGAGTTCTCTAGGAGAGCAGGAGTTGCTCTTGAGAAGTCTGTCTCAAATCTGAAGTCTTGAGAGTCAAGAGGGATTTACACATTCGTGTAAACTTTCAATTCAATATTGGTTTGATCCAATTATTATTTCAAGTCAAACCTTCAGCAGTGCATTGGATGCCTTTGAATTGACCCAAATATTTGACAGACTTTGCAGATAGAAATGTCTAATTAAATCAATCTGATCATTTGAAGCACAAAAGTTGAAAGAAATCACAAATGGAATCTATTCAATTATTTGAACCGAATTGAAGATTCGAATTAGACCTTACCTGATTTACACAGGTTCTGTAATGGACCCATCACATGATTAATACATACAGTTCTACTTCTCCATCAATATCCTCAACCAAATGATTGAACTCAAGGCCTTTTTCAATATCAGGAAGGCAAACATAGGTGTGTGTACTGATAGGTATTGTGCTACTCTGCAGGAGGCAGATGACCTCACCCCACTAGCTCTTCTGGAAGAAGTATGTTTGGTGGAGAGTCGTCAAGATGTATCCACCAAGCTTGTCAAGATCTTCCTTGGGCAGGGCTTGGTTATACCTTTCTTGGATTACCTGAATTTCCATGAGATTTCAAGAACAAGTAAGTGCCTTTATATACTCAGCTTTGGTCCCCACAATACACAAAAGATGATGAGAGTCTAGATGCCTTAAACCTAGTTTTAAATTATGTGAAACCTAAGTAGTCATGAGCAAAATGAAACATGAGCCAAGAAGTTTAGAGTGAGTGTTGGGGCGGTGTTGAATTGCTTATTTTAAACACAAGATCATGGATGAGATGAGTTGGCGGTTGGCAGTAGTAGAATGCCAAATGCAGTGAGGAACGATGATCACGGGCATCACTTACTCATCTTTAAATAATTAGAGGAGAAATGTCACATTTCTGCATGTTCTCTTTTCCAGCGGATCCCAACACTCTCTTCCGGTCCAACTCATTAGCCTCCAAGTCCATGGAGCAATTCATGAAGGTGAGTGAGGAGTAGAAGAATATAGATTAGGATGGAGAAGGTTGAAGCAGGAGGATCTGTCTCAAAAATTGCTAGAAAGAAAGACATACTGTGAATCACAGAATATGTTTCAAATTGAAACTTCAGTCTGGTGCCAGGTTTTTGTCTAGTTTGATTCATACGCCAATCGGGGGGTTTTTTTTGGGGGGGGGGAGGAAGGGTAGAATGGGATAAGGCTGGATGTATGTTGCCATGGTGGAAAAAAGGGTGGGTCAAGGGGCAAACGTCCCACCATAAGATACGGCAGTTCAGCGCTTGTGAAAATGTTTAATTGCACTCCAAGAGTCCTGATGCCCAATCTCCTGCTCCTTTGTAGATAGTGGGAATGCCCTATCTCCATGAAGTTTTAAAAGTCATCATACACCGGATCTTTGACGAGAAAAAGTATGTGGAACTGGATCCCTGCAAGATTGAACCTAGCCGAGCCAAGTAAGGAAATAAATACATATTTATTTAATGGATCCAATAATGTTTATGTAATTATAGCAATAGCATTTAGACTTATAAAGCACTTCACCGTGCTTTACAGCCCTCTCTAAGCAATTTTACAGAGTCAGCAATTTGCCCCACACACACAGACACAATCTGAGTCCTCATTTTACCGACCTCGGAAGGATGGAAAGCTGAGTCAACCTTGAGCCGGTCAGGATCGAACTGCTGGCAGTCGGCAGAGTTTGCCTGCAATACCGCATTCTGACCACTGCGCCACCCCAGCTCTCAATTATCAGCCGAATTATACCAAATTATTTTGTGCACCTTACCACCCAGGAAGTAAATTCAACATTTGCTTCACAAATGTCTCCCTTAGCCACAGAAATTTGGGGCTGAATTGCGGTCGTAAGATCGAGGACTACCCCTTATGGATGTGGTCACTCATACTAATTAGCTCGCTGCTATCCAGATTGTAGAAAAGTCCTTTTCTCCTGGGAGGTGCCAGGGGCAGTAAGAAAATGATGAAAAGAGTGGGGCAAGGGAACCAGCCTCATTCACAAGAAGCTTTTCTCACCCCACCGTGCTAATTAAAACAGAAATGGCAACGTTTGCCTGGCAGATGATTTATGAGTCTAAAAATAATTGGACAGAATGTTACCGGGTAAGATAAATCACAGCTCAGATGTGAATTGTGCGGAAAACTCTAGGAATGAAGGAGGAACCTCTTAGCGCAGAAAGAATCTCAAGATCTTTCTGTGTCGTTGCGATGTGATACTTGGTTGTGCATTGATGCAGGCTGCGTAGCCCCTGAGGGCAGGACAAGAAACCATGGCTGGAAGCTCATGAAGTCTGATAATAAAAAAGAATTTCCTGACAGTGAGAAAAATTAATCAGTGGAACGACTTCTCTCCAGAATTTGTGGGTGCTCGGTTACTGGAGATTTTCAAGAAAAGATTGGATATCCATTTTTATGGCGTGGTATAAGGTTTCCTGCCTTGGGGAGGGGGTTAGACTAGAAGATCTCCAATGTCCCTTCCAATCCTATGTGTCAATGCTGCTAACATCGGATGTTCTTGCTTTGACAATATATGGAGATGCAGCCATTTTCCTTCTTATGTTTTACTCTTAGAATTAGAGTTAGAATTAGATGATGCTGGGGGGGGGGAGAGGAATGAGTATGGGAGTTTAGTTAGACATAACAATATTGTAACTAGTGTGAGAACCAAGGTCTTTTGAAATAAGAGATGATAAGAAATGGCGGGTTGAAGAACTGGAGGGAAACCTTGCGTTTCAAACTAATTGGAGAATGTGATTTATGACTGTTAATTAGAGGAGGGAATTGTGCTTTGATACTATGTGCTCAGGGGAGGGGAATTCAGATTTTGCTTTGCCTATGTACATGCCAATGCTATGCTACTCAAATAAACATTCTTTAAGGTAAACAATGCCTCGAAGTTCTTTTGAAGAGTTTCATCTGTTGGAACCATGATATTAAGCCAAAATCTGAATTGCCCTCCCCTGAGCACATAGTATTCAAAGCACAATTCCCTCCTCTAATTTTATAATGGGTGTAATGACCTGTACTGGGTGTAATTTTTCCCTTCCCAAGGCATATTGTAAGATATCACTTAATTGGGATTTCTTGACTCAAGGTTGAAAAGAATTATTAATAGTCCTTGCCTTCAACCATTCATTTGGGACCACTTGAAGTTACAACGGCATTGAAAAAAAGGACTTATGACTGTTTTTCACACTTATGAACATTTGCAGCATCCCCGTGGTCAGGTGATCAAAATTCGGACGCTTGGCAACTGACTTACATTTATGATGGGTTCAGTGTCCCCGGGTGATGTAATCACCATGTGTGCCCCTTTGATTTGTCAATGGGGAAGCCAGATTCACTTAACAACTGTGCTACTGACTTAACTGCAGTGACTCACTTTAACAACGGCCACAAGAGAGGTCCTAAAAAGGGGCAAAACTCACATAACAACTTAGCAGTGGAAATTTGGAGCACAGTTGTGGTTGTGAGTCTTCCTTTGATTTGGAAGAAGGAGACAGTTTAGGGGGAAGGGAGACTGTCAGGGACAGGATCTCCCCCCCAAATAGAGGAGACCCATGGGTCAAAATGGTCCTTAAGGACTATCCCCTAAGTCAGGGATAGGCAACTTTGGCTCTTTTATGACTTGTGGACTACAACTCCCAGAATTCCTGAGCCAGCATGGCTCAGCTTGGAAACCTCTCCATTTCCCCTCAGCTTGGCTGGCTCAGGAATTCTGGGAGTTGAAGTCCACGAGTCATAAAAGAGCCAAGGTTGCCTACCCCTGATCTAGGTTATCCAAGCAGAGAATGCATATTCCCCTCTTGAAGATGACAGCCACTGAAAACCAAATAGGATGCTTGTCTTCAGAAGAAAAAAATGTTCTTCTATTACCTTCCTTTTTTTAAATGTGCTCATGTGGAACGGTTGTCGCCGTGTTGTGGGTGTTCGTTGTTGTTTGTGGTGTGTGAGAACCCATGCTTGATTGAGGTGAGTGATGATGGCACCGAGCGTTGCGTTGAGAGGAGAGCGCCAACGTGATGGAGGGGCTGAGAACGGGCAGCCCAGCTCGCTACGAGATTTTCAGATCCTCCAAAGATAGCTTACTGTTCTTGGGAGAGATGCTGTTCGTTCGGGTTGCTAGGCAACCCTGTCTCCGGGATGCTGTTGGGAAGAACATGGCACTGCATCAAGATAGCGTCGGAGTAGAGTTGTGCCGCTAGAGGGTGTGCCCCTGAAAAAACCATGCGTCTCGCTGCAGACGCAGGCCAGAGCACACAAGCTGGGAATGACGTATCCCAAGACATGGGAAGTGAGCATCGTGGTCTGGGCAGCTTAAGCCATCTTCTTAGATCCACATGACCCTGAAGTAGCTGAGGAGGCTTCCTATCCTAGAATCCCAGAGGTGGAAGGAAGGGGTCTTGAGGTTCTCAAATCTTCGAGTGACCGTCTAGAACGCCCACCGAAAGTAGAAAGGGCCAAGGTGAAACCATTGTGAGTCTAAGTGAATATTATAAGCAGCAGAAGGGAAATTTAATGGCAAACATAAAACTGAGAAATAAATCACACTTTGATGATGGAAGACCAAAAGAATAGTGTTTTATTTTGTCTTTCTCTAGAGGGACATTTAATTTAGGGGGCTACTTTTTACGTGTCTTATTATACTTTTGCTTTAGACATGCGTTCAGGACCACGGAGAGCACCCTCGCTTCTGGATGAGTTATTCTAGTGCAGGAAGTTCTCAGATTATGGCCGCAAGTGAGCCCGGAATTTCTGTTGCTAAGTGAGACATTTGTTAAGTGAGTCTGAATTTTCGTAAGGGTGAAGACAGGTCATAAGTCACTTTTTTCAGGGGTGTTGTAATTTGGAACAGTCACTCAACAAACTGTTGTAAGTCGAGGATGACCTGTACTGGATTCTACGAAAGGTAGTCCTTGATTGACAACCGGTCACTTAGTGACCTTGGAAAGTTACAATGGACCCTCCCCAAGATATACCTTATGACGCAGTTAGTTAATTAGTCAATTCTTACGGTGCACAGATTAAACCACAATATCTTACCCCGAGGGAGGGCTGTAATTTTATTCTTGAATGCTGTTATGCTGGCCAGTGACCAAAATAAGAGAATAACCACTACTCTGCCTAAAGGGAAGCTCTTTAAACCTTGTTGCAAATCCTTCTGCTGACTTCTTCTCAGAAATTGGGTGTGTCTAGTTTAATGAAAAGAAGGACGAGGGGGAACATGAGAGCAGTCTTCCAATATCTCAGGGGCTGCCCCAAAGAAGAGGGAGTCAAGCTACTCTCCAAAGTGCCTGAGGGCAGGACAAGAAGCAACGGATGGAAACTAATCAAGGAGAGAAGCAACCTAGAACTAAGGAGAAACTTCCTGACAGTGAGAACAATTAACCAGTGGAACAACTTGCCTCCAGAAGCGGTGAATGCTCCAACACTGGAGCTTTTTAAGAAGAGATTGGACAGCCATTTGTCTGAAATGGTATAGGGTTTCTTGCCTGAGAGGAGGGTTGGACTAGAGGACCTCCAGGGTCCCTTCCAACTTTATTATTATTATTATAACCGGAGATTCGGAGAAAGGGGATTCCAGCTGTGCTGTAGACTTGAGCTGCTTTGATGGTGCGCCAGGGTCTTTTCTTCCCTTTTAAAGTGCACATTTCTCTTTTCCACACTTTTTTTTTTCCACTCAGGCGGATCTCCTTCAAAGGCTCCCTGTCAGAGGCCCAGATCCGAGAAAGCAGCCTGGAGGTGCTGAAAGGGTATTTGGGAGACATCGTGGATGCCATTGTGGGCTCAACGGAGAACTGCCCTTCTCTGATGAGAGTGGCTTTCAAACAGCTGTACAAGCGAGTGGAGCAGCGGTTTAAGGAAGCAGAGAGTCAGGTAAGTAGCGATAGGAGAGAATCTTTGTAACTCAGGGTTGAACTGTGGAGTGACACTATCAGTTCTAGAAGGGAGTGGGGTTTGTGGAGAGGAGGAGGAGGAGGATTGTGGGGTCCTTGGTGCTCTCTGAGCTTGGTGGTTTTCTTGCAGACCTTTCAATACCCAACTAAGTAACATCATCAGTGCTAGAAGGGAGGGGCATTTGCCCTCTGTTTATATACAGTGGCTTGCCCTGTTGACAGATAACCTATTCCCTTGTAGCACTGATGATGTTACCTATTTGGGTAATGAAATGTCTGCAAGAAAATAAGCAAAGCTCAGAGACCTCCAAGGACCCCACAGTCCTCCTCCTCCTCCTCCTCCTCCTTGTAACCCCCACTCCCTTCTAGCACTGATGATGTTACCTACCGTAGTTGGGTCATGAAGCCACCAAATTCAGAGAGCACCAAGGCCCCCACACTCTGGTGAGCCTTCGAGGGGGTCCCAAACAGGGGACCCCAAAAGCTCTTCTCTTGAAAGGTGTTGCTTTCTAGACAACAGAAGATGTGAAAGAGCTAGAAAGAGGTCTGGCTGATGATCCAAAGAACCTGGTTTGGGGAAGGGTGCAAATCCTCGCCATTTCAGAGGTCCTGAGGTTGTTTTGGGTGCTTTCACACTGACGAGTCAAAGGTTGCAGGACAAAGAGCTTTTTCTTCTTCCATAAGGGTGACTGGCTCTATCTGTACCTTCTTCATTCTTGCTGATCTCCTTCCAGGAAGCCAAATACATCGCCATCAGTGGCTTCCTCTTCCTCCGCTTCTTTGCCCCTGCAATTCTGACCCCGAAGCTCTTCAATCTCCGAGACCAGCATGCGGACACGCAGACCAGCCGGACCCTCTTGCTCCTGGCCAAGGTATACCTGATGTGTTTCACCTAGGCAGGGCGGAGGGAGGGAGGGGAGAGAAAGAAAAGAAAAGAAAGAAAGAGGAAGGCAGGCAGGCAGGCAGGCAGGCAGAGAGGGAGAGAGGGAGGGAGGAGGAAGGAAGGAAGGAAGGAAGGAAGGAAGGAAGGAAGGAAGGAAGGAAGGAAGGGAGGGAGGGAGGGAGGGAGGGAGGGAGGAAAGAAAGAAAGAAAGAAAGAAAGAGAAAGAGGAAGGCAGGCAGACAGGGATGGAGGAGGAAGGAAAGAAGGAAGGAAGGAAGGAAGGAAGGAAGGAAGGAAGGAAGGAAGGAAGGAAGGAAGGAAGGAAGGAAGGCAGGCCATGGGTGTTGTCACTAAATGGCTACTGCATGCAGAAGAGTGTTAACTTGTGTTTGGTTCGTTGGGTTGTTCTGGCATAGCTCAGCTGGCATCTTCATGCCAATGGCTCTCTGCCTCTTGCCTCTCTCCCTGGCAGGCAGTACAGAGCATCGGCAACCTTGGTCTCCAGCTGGGACACGGCAAGGAGCAATGGATGCAGCCTCTGCATCCGTTCATCCTCGCCAGCATTGGGCGTGTGCAAGAATTCCTCGACGGGCTGATAGACGTGGACACGGAGATGGGTGAGCCACTACATTACGCTGTACTGCCCTGGTGAGGCCACACTTGGAATACCACGTCCAGTTCTGGTTATCACAGTATAAAAAAGATGACGAGATTCTAGAAAGGGAGCAGAGAAGAACAACTAAGATGATGAGGGGAGTGGAGGCTAAATCCTACAAGAACTTGGGGGGTGATACAATAGCTGTCTTCCAATATTTGAGGGAAGGAATGGAATAGCATCTCCTGCTTGAGCAGGGGGTTGGACTAGATGACATCTAAAGTCCCTTCCAATCCTATTGTTTTATATTCTATATTCTACATGATGTTCTCCCAGAAGCAAGAGGTCCATATTACTCTAGACAAACAAAGTTCTTCACATTTACTTAGCAAGTTTTCACTCAATGGATGCATTCCAGTTCTCTCCTTTGCTTTTTTTTTATCTCTAGAAGGAAGTGAAAAACAACCTTGGACCCTCTTCCACTCATCAGCCATCATCAAAGAAGGTTACCTGCAGAAACGTAAAGCAGAAGGTGTCCATCTGGTGTCCCGTTTCACCTTCAAAAAGCGTTACTTCTGGTTGAGTCATGAAAGCTTTTCCTATTCCAAATCTCCAGAGTGGCAAGTAAGAACCAGACTTTCATCTGTCTGTCTGTCTGTCTGTCCGTCTGTCTGTCTGCCTACCATCCATCCATCCATCCATCCATCCATCCATCCATCCATCCATCCATCCATCCATCCATCCATCCATCCATCCATCCCTCCCTCCCTCCCTCCCTCCCTCCCTCTCTCTCTCTCCATATCTATCTATCTATCTATCTATCTATCTATCTATCTATCTATCTATCTATCTATCTATCTATCTATCTATCTATCTATCTATCTATCTATCTATCTATCTATCTGTCATCTCTCTCTGTCCATTATAATCCAGCCATCCATCATCTATCATTCCATCCAAGATTCTATGAATGCTGCAAGGACCGCACATAAGTCCCTTTTTCCAGTCCTGTTGTAACTTCAAACCGTCATTGACTAAATAGTTGTAAGTTAAAGACTTACCGGTAAACCTAGAACTACATAGTACTTCTGGGTGTGCTTGTGGTCTGGACTACCTCGCAGGGCTAGCGTTTCTTCTTCCTGCTCAGGTCCGTACGTCCATTCCGGTCCAACGAATCTGTGCCGTGGAACGGGTGGATGAAAATGCTTTTCAACAGCCCCACATGATGCAGATCACAACGAGAGAAACGGGGGGCCAGCTGCTTACGATCTACATTCAGTGCAAGGTTGGCACACGTTCTGAGTTAGGCTCTTTCGGCCTGTCTGCTAGCACTGATGCTATTACCTAGCTGGGTGAGGAGACGTCTGCAAGAAACAGGGTGCTCCCTGGATGCGTTGGGAAATTGCAGACCTTAAAATCCCCAGCCATTCAGGGAGGTGTGGTTGTTGAATATATTTTGGAAGCACCGAACTGGGAAAACCTGTTTGGCTGGAATACTGTGTCCGGTTTTGATTACCGGGATTCAAATAAGGTGTTGAGACTCTGGAAAGAGTGCAGAGAAGAGCAACCAAGATGATCAGGGGACCGGAGGCTAAAACATACAAAGAATGGCTGCAGGAATTGGGGATGTCTAGTCTAGAGAAAAGAAGGACTAGGGGTGACAAGATAGCAGTCTTCCAATATTTGAGGGGCTGTCACAGAGAAGAGGGGGTCAACCTATTTTCCAACGCACCTGAGGGCAGGATGAGAAGCAACAGGTGGAAGCTTGTTAAGGAGAAGACAAGTTGTGAAGTTTTTTTTTCTCCTGCAGTGTTTTTTGAAACTGTGATTTTTCTAATGAAAAGAAGATTTGGTTCTGTTTTGCTTTTCAAGAACAGTTAAGCTATCCTTCTCTTTCTCTTTCTCTTTTTCCTGCACCATTTTTTTTCCTTTTGGGCAGAATGTCAATGAGCTGAACCAATGGCTTTCGGCGATCCGAAAAGCCACCATCTCCAATGAATGCATGCTGCCCTTTTGCCACCCGGGGGCCTTCAGAGGCAATCGCTGGACCTGTTGCTTGCAAACGGACCGTGCCGGTAATCAGACTCTCCGTGGTAGAATCCCAGAGTTGGAAGGAAGCTCCTGACATGATGGAAGAAAGGCTGATCCCTGTCAAGGATTCTCCAGAAGTTCTGGAAGTGTAGGACTTGAAAGAATCTCTAGAAGTTCTAGGATTTGAAGGTTCTCTAGAAGTTCTAGAATTTGAAGGGTTATATAGAGGTTTTAGGATTTGAAGGGTTGTCTAGAAGTTCTAGGATTTGAAGCTTCTCTAGAAGTTCTAGGATTTGAAGGTTCTCTAATAATGAGGGGTCTTGGTGCTCTCTGAACCTGGTTGTTTTATTGCGGACATTTCATTACCCAACTAGGTAACATCATCAGCGCTTGTCCTGATGTTGTTACCTAGTTTGGGTAATGAAATGTCTGCAAGCTCAGAGAGCATCAAGAGCCCAACAGTCCTATTCCTCGTCACCTCCTCCTCCTCCTCCACTCTGCAAAATCCACTTCCTTCTGGCCCTGATGATGTTACCTAGTTGGGTAATGAAACATCTGTAAGAAAACAGCCAAGCCCAGAGAGCACCAAGGACCCCAAATACACCTGGAGAGATCTTCATTCTAAACTTCCTTTCCCCCATAGTCCAAACTCAGATGAGCAGCTGGCAGCTATGAGGATATGCATCTCTCCAGAGGTTGATATATAACAAACTTTGGCTGCTCAATCTATCAGCCCCACTGACCGGGGAGAGTGGCTATTGTAAATTAGTAGTATGGAGCATGATGGCTCACAAGGTTAGCGTGCTGGGCCGACGATCAGCAGGCTCGCGTTCAAGACTCGTTGTTGCCACAGGGCAGTGTGAGTTCCCGTCACACGATCCAGCTCCTGCTGATCCAGCAGTTCAAATGCAGGTGACTGCGAGTAGATAAATGGGTACCACTTCAGTGAGCAACTTCATGGAGACATGAAAGCAGGCCCCAACTGGCCCTCCCCCAGACCACGGTGACGTCACTGGCAAATCCTTTTGCCACAGAATCACGACACGGGGAAAAATTTAGTAGTATCACAGGACTCCATTCCCCACCTCTGGGCTATGCGTCCATCTGTTCCCTCAACTTACAGGGCCACCTGTGGTTGTGGTTTGGTTACAGTTCGGGGCTGCAGCCGTACACATTCTGCAGTGACCCTGAGAGACTGGAGTGACCCACTGGATCCCGACGCAGAAGCCCAGATGGTGTACAAGCAGCTTTTGTTACATAAAGACAAGCTCAGGTTGGTACGGGACAATGGATCGGTCCCATCCTGTTTGGCGGGGGGGAGGGGACGGTGTGCAGGCAGAATTGCATCCAAGGAAGAAGATACAGATAGTTCTGGACTTACAACAGGTAGCAGAACATTAACCATGGTGTGGTGCAGTTGCTAAGTGAGGCTTCATAAAACTGCACTTGATTTTACTGTTGTTTTTTTTTTGCCGTGGAATTAAGGAGAAACTGTGAAGAACGCTAAGTCACTTTTTCAAGTGCCATTGTAACGGTCGCTAAACGAAAAGTTGTAAGTCCTGCACGCCCATGGGTGGGGAGGAAAGTTCTCCGTGTTGACACATCGGGCATGGTGTTGTCGTTTCGCGTGGCCAGCAGGAGGCAGTACGCAACGAGTTTCATTCCGTTTGGCGTTTATCAGGTCTTAAGTTTAGCAGAGGTTTCCGGCAGAGGGCATCCCCAGTTAAGGAATTATCCCAGGGTTGTTTTTTATTATTATTATTATTATTATTATTATTATTATTATTATTATTATTATTATTATTATTATTATTATTATTATTGATAATGATAATAAAAGCCTTTTGCTTGAGGAAAGGAAGAGTGGCAGATCCTAAAGACTAAGATTGCATTTGGTTCTGCTCACCCAGAAGTCTAAGTCCCGGGCATTGCCACAGTTAGATGAGAGACACTTTCATTGTGTAAAGTTTAGTCCTGCCATCACTTCTTAAAAATGTTCGTATTCGACCTTCCTTCGCCAGATAACTAATTATCAGCCACTCCCATCAGATTCTCCCAATTATTTTCATCTCACTTAGCTGTGATAAGAACATCACACCAGCAACGCAGGAATGCAGTTGCTTTACTTAATGATGTACAATTAGTTACACATTGAAGTGGCTAAGATTGGACACCCCTGCTTTAAAACATGCTTTTTTCTTCTTTTTCTCATTATGGGCTGCTTCTCCTTGGAAGAGCCACCGTATGGATTTGCTGCAAAATGCAGATAGAGGTGAAACGATCCTTTGTAGCTTTTCTCGTTCCGAGTTCAGGATGGATAGACTGAAAATTATTTTTAAAACCGCAGTTTTAAAAGGTGGTTTTTCTCTCTCTCTGCGTTGCTTACAGAAAGGCCATTCCAGGTGTTGGGATGTCCTGTCCTCATGGGACCGTGCTCCGAAAGCTTGCAATTAATGAGGGCGGTGATTAATTGCCCCTTTCAATTCGCTTTTAAGGCTGATTGCCCTGTGATTAATTGCTTGCTTTTTCCGCTCCTCCGTAGGGAAAAATACCAGGAGATTTCAAACACAGAGGCTGCGCAGGAACAAAGCAACACGGCCAAAAAAGGTAGGCCTGAGTCTTTGAGGTTGCCTAAAAGCTGAGACGGAAGAAAGGCCGAGGGGTGCAAGGCGATAAAAATAAACCACCGAAGTGGCTTGTCTCCATGCATGATCAATGCTGCGTAATTCAGCTAGCCGTTACTTCCTTTCGGTAGCTTGATTTTGTCACAATTCCTGTGTTTTCAGCTAGGCCCGGAGATCTGCCTCCTGTTTTGCACACCACAGGGCCACCAATATACACAAACAGGTTTGTGTACTGTTGGAGTGGTGTGTGCAAAAGGCCTTGGGAGACAGGTGGAAAAGAGAGGCTGCCTAGAAAATGGACACAGGATGAGGGTTGATGATGTTACCTAGTTGTGAAACATCTGCAAGAAAACAACCCAGCTCAAAGAGCGCCAGTCCTCCTCCTCCTCCTCCTCCTCCTCCTCCTCCTCCTCCTCCTCCTCCTCCTTGTAACCCCCACTCCCTTCTAGCACTGATGATGTTACCTAGCTTGGTCTGCAAGAAAACAGCCAGGATCAGGGAGCACCAAGGACCCCCGTTTTCAACCCTGAGCTACAAACATGTTCTTGTTGTTGAGATCAAAAGTCTGCCATTCCCATGACAAAACTGTGCATCCCTAATCAAGGGTGAATGAGTCAGTCTCCTGCCTGGATGGCCAATATGCTTTGCGAGAAAGTTAAAAAAGATGCTTTAAGCAAACCCAAATGAACGAAGCGGAGTATCGTTAGATAATTAGTTCAACACCAACCCAGGGAGATGTGATATTTGGGCTTGAATGTCCAACAAGACTTGATCATCCTTTAGGAGCTGAAGAGCAAACTCAAATCTCTGAGGAACTGTGGGCTTCTTGGGCCACTTCACACCCCTACAAGGGATTGTCACTGGGCAAAATTGAGAATTAGAGAGATCTACTGAATGTGGTGGAATGTAGCCTGGAGTCCCAGAAGGAAGGGGCTGCCTCCCAAAGGGCAAAGAACTTGGAATCTCGGGTAGGCGGGAAGAGGAAAAAGACAGTCCACAGAGTGTATCTATAGCTTTAGCCCGGCAAGATTCTGTCTCTAGGTGAACTTCAATCAAACAGAATCATCCAGATTGTTGGGTTATTCAGAAGGAGTTCAGCCATGCACAGAAGCCCATTTTCCCTAGTGACTTTTGGGATCCCGACTTGTCTTACCTGATTTTTGGTTTAGGGGGACCCCCATTAGATTTCTCTGGCCAAGCAGAGCAAGGTGGCGGAGCTCTAGAAAAAGCACTGCTGAAATATCTGGCGTTGCTAACTCAAGGTTGATCTCCCATTGTTTTCTCTCTCTCCTCCTCTTCTCTACTCCACACCCAGCTTCAGACAAAAATCAGCGAAGGCTGACAGCTGCCGCCCATCTTCTAGAAGTCATCCAAGGTCTGGAACAGGCCCACAAGGCTTTTGAACATCAAGAAGATGGAGAGAAACCAGGGGCTGGTGCTCTACCACCTTCCTAGATGGCATCTCCCATTGGGAACCAGATTGTTTTTGTCTGTGTTGTATTGATGACGTCGTTTTTACATCTGTCTGGAGAAGAAAGCAATTGCCTACACTGCAGATTATGCTCTTGTTGAACAATGTTCCCTTGGAAGGAGAACGTGGCAGAAATTACAACACCTTTCTATCCTCCTAGCTGTACTCAACCAGTGTTCTACATGAATCTAGAAGAACGGGTCTGTGTGTGTCAAGGTTCTGCTTATCACAGAGATGGATGGAAGTTAGTTCCTCTGGCCCACAAGTCTCCTGTAGCCCAGAACTGTAGGTCTTGGCACCGTTATCTCTGTTTGATCAAGTTTCTGGTCTTTATCACAATAACGATAAGCTTGAAAACATGGGGAAGTCCTACTCCAGTCTCAAGAGAAGAGACTGATGGCTGCCTAACATTTTCAGAGGTGCTGAATAAACTCCTTCCCTCTATAACTCTCTGAGCTGTTCCTCTGAGCTATAAAATGCGGGCCATGGTAAGCGAATTTTGAAAAACAGAGAATAAAGTAATACGAAATGAGGAAATTGTTGGCTGTCTCTTTTTGTCTAGATCAGGGTTCCCCAAACTTGCAACTTTAAGAATTGTGGACTTCAAGTCCCACAATTCCCCAGGTCTCCAGCTGTGAAGGTTCTCCATGTCTGCCAAGAGAGAGAGAGGGGGGGGGACTGCCCCTGTGCATCAGTCTTTCCTCTGAAAACTCGCTCACACATGGGTTTCTATTGTGCAATTCATCCTGGTCTATAATTATCTGCAAATCATCTCCAGTAGATAGACCTGAGTGGGTTTTATTTCTCTCAAGTTCAGTGGAGCCATTGATGACCAGAAAAAGCTGTCCGTTCAGAGGCCTTTCTCTCTCTCTCCTTTTCCTTTCCTTTCCTCCCTTCCTTCCTTTTTTCTTTCTTCTCTCCTCCCCCTCTCCTTTCTCTTTTCTTTTTCTTCCTCCATCCATCCCTTCTTCCATCCTTTCTCTCTCCTCCTCCCTCCCTCCCTATCCCACTGTTATCTTCCTTCCTTCCTTCCTTCCTCCCTCCCTCCCTCTCCCTCCCTTTTTTTCTTACTTTCTTCATGATTTTTTTAACCACACCCTGCATGAGGGATGTCAAGAGTTACCCTTAGCCACCCCTGTTATTCTCTCTCCTTCTTTCTCTAGCAAAACAGTTCAGCGACTAAAAGGAAACATGCCACCGAGTTAGGCTCAGAGTGCCAAAGGCAGAGTCATCTGTCGGTGGACATTGCATCCCGTCTCTCTTAAACAGATGGTTTTTAATTTAAACAAAACAGAAAATAACTTCTGGCAAAGCAGGGCTGCAGTCTCCAGCATGACCTTTACTTCCGAGACTTGAATTATCCATGTCCATTTTCCTTGCCCTTTATCCTTCTCTCCAAAGGTTATGAAGATTTAATTTATTTTTCATTGCAAAAATAAAAAAAGGAACGAGGTGCATCCTGGGAAGCCACTGAAATTGGATGTTCCTGTCGCCTCCAAATGAGGTTAGAAAAGAGCTCCAATTTTAAAATCCAGATCATCAATCATGGCCAGATAGAGCAAGCTAGAGAAACCAGGATTCTGAATTAGCCTAAGGCTGCTTCCTGTGTTGGTGATGCCCAGCCAATAGTTTCGATTTAAAAATCCAATTCAGAGTGAAAAGGAGGACTAGGGGTGACCTGGTAGCCGCGTGGCAATATTTGAAGGGCTGCCACAAAGAAGTGGGGAGGTCAACCTAGTCTCCAAAATAATGTTTAAATCATTTAAAATCATGAAATTGAATTGTCCTGCAATGAGTTGGCCATGCAGGCAGTTATTTCTGTTTGGGACAATTCTAATTGGTTCATCACCTTTTCCTGGAGATGCTCCTGTCCATGTGAAACACTATTCCTTGATGCTTCCCCCCTCTCCCAGCCCCCTTTCACACAGTCCTTGTGAAACTCTTCAAAGAAGAGGGAGTCAAGCTATCCTCCAAAGCGCCTGAAGGCAGGACAAGAAGCAACGGGTGGAAACTAAGCAAAGAGAGAAGCAACCTGGAACTAAGGAGAAACTTCCTGACAGTGAGAACAATTAACCACTGGAACAACCTGCCTCCAGAAGCGGTGAATGCTCCAACACTGGAAGTTTTTAAGAAGAGACTGGACAGCCATTTGTCCGAAATGGTGTAGGGTCTCCTGCCTGAGCAGGGGTTGGACTCGATGACCTCCAAGGTCCCTTCCAACTTTATTATTATTATTATTATTATTATTATTATTATTATTATTATTATTATTATTATTATTATTATTATTATTATTATTATTATTATTATTATTATTATTAATCAGGAAACTAATCACCCGTGAGAATTGTGACTGCCTATAAATGATTTGGAAGGTTTTGGAAGAGGAATGTGCCCGATTACTTGAATTAAATCCCAACTGCGAAGAAGACCAATATTGTCAGAGAGAGAGAGAGAGAGAGAGAAAAAGGACTGCTGGTCACTTCTCTTAATGAGAAAGGAGCCTGTAGAGCAGTGATTCTCAGTCCTGGTCACTTGAAGATGGAGGGATTTCAACTCCCAGAATTCTTCAGCCAGATGGAGAATTCTGGGAATTGAAGTCTGGCTTGGATTCTGCTTTGGGCAGGCTCAAAGTGATTGGAACCAGACAGAGCCATTGAAGAAATGTCAGCTTTGCTTCTAGGCCAGTCCCCTCCCCAACCTTTCGGGCACCAGGGACCGGTTCTATGGAGAGAGGTTTTCTCGCGGACCGGAGGGTGCGTGGTTTCACGTGCTGACTGGATCTGGCGGATCGGACTTCGCTTGTTTGCGCGGACCGGCTTCTGGCATCGGTCCATGGACCGGGGGTTGTGGACCCCTGTTCTAAGCCACCTGGCTGCAAGAATTGGTGCAACCTTCCCCAATTTGTAATCCCATAATTTTAGGCTGGAGAAATAACAACTCTTAAGTCTTCCCGTCCGGTAAGTTCCTAATCTGCTTGTTCCTGCTTTGGGTGACCAAGTGGAGATTCCTATTTCAAAATAATAAAATCTCAAGACTTTGGGGTTCTCTGGAACCTCCCACTAATGATGTTTGTGGGCCAATCCTGCACTGGTGACACCACAGCCAATAACGTTTCGCTCTGTTTTCATCCCATTTTTATTGTTGTTGTTGTTGTTATTGCATCTGCTTGATATGGACCAAAGCGGTGTATAGAAGTTACATTTTCTCCTTTTAAGTTATTTCCGTCCTCTTTGGCAACGTGTCCCAGTCTTGCCCTCACATCTGGAGAATTGAACATGCTACATAAGATTGTGGAGGATAGAAAATTCGCCAGAAGAGAGATCTCCAGAACTGATCCAGGCTGGTGTACGCTTTGCAAGAAACCAGAAACTGGCATCGCTTTCTTTTCATCTTTCAACGGAGGAGGACCTCAAACGGCACGCAAACTGTCAAACGGACGTCAAGCAAGGGGCGACAGAAGGTGGCACCTTATTGGCTGACGCCTGGGCCTTTTCAGGAATGGCAGAAGCAATGGGAGCAACTGCCCCCACACAATTGCCGAGACTTCCCAATGGATTGATACTTGGCTTTCAAGACTCTAAAAACCACTCAGGACGACAATGGTCCTCCGAGGCTTCAGAATATGGAACATCTCCATTGTCGACGATGGACCAAAAAAAGCAGAACAGGGAAATCGATGCAGGCATTTGATGCCGCAGGTGTCAAAGCAAGAATATTCAGTATTAGAAAGGAATCAGCCCTCTTCCATCACCACCAAAATGGTCCAGAACACAGGTCCAAAACTATGTATTTTGGTGCTTGGGGAGATGAGAAGAAGACGATGTAAGACCGACGGTCAGAAAGGCCTGTCTGTCCAAGTATTGTGGGTGGAGTATAAAGGGCCAAGCATCCAGTTTATCCTGCAACACATACTTTGTGTTTGTTAAATAAACAGCTAACAAAAGGGATCGGTGGAAGGAGGAGATCTTGTGAGCTTTCCAGTCTTCACCACCAGCTGTGGCTCCAATTACAAAAACCTCCTCCATCTTGCAGTATATATTTTTTTAAGAGAAACATCACCAACTAGGGGATACACTTTGCATTTCATCAATGAAGGCTGGAGGTGGGGGGGAGAACAGAGCCAAAGAAATGGGGATGGCCCCCTTTTTTATTTGCATGGAAGGCAGATGACAAAGCTGGTTGACCACATTCTGCCTGCTGCGAAGCCACCATGTCAGCCTTCCTTAGGTGCCCAAGTGGGATATTTTTCCTGCTTCTCTGGGCAGAGCCCCACAGGCAAGCGAGGAACAGAGACAAAAGGAGGCAGAACAACCTGGGTGTGAGATTGGAGTAGCTGGAGATGGAGCGTTCGGAGTAGTGAGCCTTGAATCCATGGGAATGGCCAAGAATTTACACGCACAGGTAGAAAAAAGAAGAGAAGAGCAAAAGGCTTGCATCAGCTGCTCACTCACAAAGCTTCGGATTGTTTTTGTCCAGGGAGGGAACCCCGAAATCATGTTGCGAATCCTGCCAGGGGTGGAGGAGAGCACCCTGTGTCCTCCATGGTTTGAAGTTCAAGCTAGTCAAAGCAACTTGGGAAGGTGGAAGGCACCGTCCCAAACATGGCTGCCACGCCAATCAGCAAACACAGACACAGATGGACAGAGGGAGGAGAAGACAGGCAGTGCTTGCGTTGCACGTGGCGAAATGGAGGCAGGAGGAACGTTGGGTGGACAGAGGCCAAAAAACACCTTCTCAGTCCTTCAGGTTGGCTTCCAAGACCCCCTGGGCCGTCAGTTCAGCCAGGACATTGTCCAGGTAGTTCGGGTCAGGATAGCCGTGCCCAGTGAGGTTGGAGCCAAATTCGGTCTTGTGGTGAATCTCGTTCCATACCACAGTGTCCGATTCTCCCGTCGTGTTCGAGGTCCCGATGGTGAAGATGAGTCGGCGTTCCCAGGCCACAATGAGGAGTTTCAAAATCTGGGTGAGAAGAAGGTAAGATAGATATAGATATATTAAAAAAAAAATCCTTTCTCACTCTTGTGGGTGGTCTTGTTTTTCTCAATTTCGGGTCTTCTACCAGTGGACTGGGATTTTGAGGGTTCTGTGCAGGATCTTAGCTGTTCCTAGCACGGCACTTTTTTCGACAAAGTGCTCTGCTGTCATTCCTGGGATTGGTTGGAGTCCCCCCCTCAACTTAGGAGTCACAGCCCCGAGTATTCCTACCACCACAGTGACCTCTTTGAACTTGACTTTCCACACCCTCTGCAGTTCCTCCTTCAGGCCCTGCTACTTCTCCAGCTTCTCATACTCCTTCTTCCTGATCTTGCTCTCACTTGGCACTTCTGCAACTACTACCACCTCTGTCTTCCAGTCCTTGTGTGTTACTACGATGTCTGGTTGATTGGCTACCATCTAGCTGTCTAACTGGACCACCACTGTCTTCCGATCCTTGTGTGTTATTACGATGTCTGGTTGATTGGCTACCATCTAGCTGTCTAACTGGACCACCACTGTCTTCCGATCCTTGTGTGTTATTACGATGTCTGGTTGATTGGCTACCACCTGCCTATCGGTCTGGAAGTCGCACAGGTACTACCCAATGAACATCGTGGTAGTAAACAAGCACCAGAAGACAGTGATGCTGATAGATGTGGCGGTGCCAACTGACAGCAACATGAGGAAGAGAATGTGAAGGCCCAGGGCATGTGCACAAACACCATCAATACAAAATGGAAGCGATGATATCACAAAGGGCAAGGAACGGCGACTGCTTAAATACGTTCCAGTTGAAGTCCGCTAAAAATCAAAGGTCCAGGTTTACCTTTCTGCCTTTCTCGTTGTCCGGAAGGTAACAATGACGTGGAAATCCTCGTGCGGTGAACTTTTTCCCAGGGTTTGGATGCTCTATGCCCTGCTTAAGCAAAAAGAAAAGAAAAAAGAAAGAGAGTTGGGAGAGGCAAAAAACCATGCATCTAGTCCACAAGATGTGTTATGGAAGGAACTGGTAGTAGTTCTCGACTTACAACTGGTTAAAGTTATAGCGAGGTCAACATCCCTTCAAAATTACAGGCAGTTCGTTTAGTGAACGTTTGAAGTTACAACAGCACTGAAAAAAGCCACTTATGACCATTTTTTCACACTTATTCCCACTGCAGCATCCCTACAGACAGGTGATCAAAATTCGGACACTTGGCAACTTGGTATTTATGATGGTTGCAGCGTCCCAGGGGTCACGTGATCCCCTTTTGTGGCAAGAAAAAAGGTCGTAAAATGGGGCAAAACTCACTTAATAAATGTCTTGCTTAGCAACAGAAATGTTGAGCGTTCTCTTTCTCACCTGGATCCCCGCAGGAATGTTGTACAGAATGCGGATCGTTTTGCAATTCGGATAGCCAGGAAGAGAGTGGGGGATGACGTGGAACTCCATTTTTCCAGGCGGCTGAGTCCCCGTCTTCTCCCCGTAGATAGCCTTGCAAGTGGGGCACTGGAGACTGCCATCCTGAGGGGCGGAAGGAAGCGAGGGGATGAGGAGGGGGTACAGGTCAACCGTCCAGGGGTCGTGACATGCCAACGTAACCCTCTGGTTGATGATTTTATTTACTTATTTAAATCGACGGGCTGCCCAACGCTCAAGGCTTTTTTTTCCCCCATAGCCATTTCATTCAAAATTACAATGAAAAAGATAAAGCCTTTGAAGACAAACTTCAAAGAAGAAAAAAGGGAAAGGAACAATCGAAAAGGAAGGGAAAAAAATAAGAATGTGGTAATGAAAAAGGAAACAGATGGATTTTTGCTGATCAGGACTGAAGGAGAAGAGCTGATAAGGATTTGTTTAGAGATAAGAGCTCCTGCGTTGTATTTTAATACAAGATGATAAATGGCTAAGTTTATCATATCTATCTATCTATCTATCTATCTATCTATCTATCTATCTATCTATCTATCTATCTATCTATCTATCTATCTATCTATCTATCTATCTATCTATCTATCTATCTATCTATCTATCTATCTATCTATATGCCCTCTCTATCATTATATCTATCTACGGTATCTGTCTATCATTATTTGTTTATATCTATTTGTTTATATCTATCTATTATCTTCTATCTCTATCATTCTATCATCTATCTCTCTATCTCTCTGTCTCTCTATCTAATTTATATACTGGTCATCTCACTGTTTGGGGCGACTCCATATATTTCTTCATTATTTCTATTTCTTTTTTATTCTTTCAATCCCGGGGTGGGGGTGGGGGTTGAGACTCTCTGCACTCAAACCAATAATGTTCCCCAGATTCCTTCCCCCCCCCCCAGCCACCCATTTGAATCAGGGCTCACCTTATTGCCGTTGTTGTACATGGCAACGAGACAAAGGAGGTGGTACATGTGCCCGCATTTCCCCAGCTTTCCTACCAGTTCCGGCTTGGCACCCTTGTGCCGGAGGATGCCCTCGTAACCCGAGGAGGACACCAATCTCTCCATGCAGATGGTACAGTCCTGTTGGGGGTGGAAACAAATAGGGGGTGTCAGCAATAACTAACAAGGGGGGAAGGCTGGATTCCAGGGAGCTGTAAAGCACTAGGAATAAATTAGGAAAAAAATGTAGAATAATACGGTTGGAAGGGACCTTGGAGGTCTTGCAATCTAGCTCTATCTCTAGTTCTAATCTAGAATAGAATAGAATAGAATAGAATAGAATAGAATAGAATAGAGTAGAATAGAGTAGAGTAGAGTAGAGTAGAGTAGAGTAGAGTAGAGTAGAGTAGAGTAGAATTAGCAGAATAGAATAGAATTAGAATTGATAATAGAATAGAATAGAATAGAATAGAATAGAATAGTAGAATAGAGTAGAGTAGAGCAGAATAGAATTAGCAGAATAGAATAGAATTAGAATTAATAGAATACAATATAGAGTAGAGTAGAATAGAATAGAATTAGAGCAGAATAGAATAGAATAGAATAGAATAGAATAGAATAGAATAGAATAGAATAGAATAGAGCTGGAAGGGACCTTGGAGGTCTTCTAGTCCAGCCCCCTGCTCAAGCAGGAGAACCTATACCATCTTAGACAAGTGACTGTCTAGCCTCTTCTTAAAAATCTCCAGTGATGGAGCATCCACAATTTCTGGAGGCCAGCTGTTCCACTGGTTAATTTCCTCACTGTTAGGAACTTTCTCCTTAATTCCAGGTTGCTTCTCTCTTTCATCAGTTTCCAACCCTTGTTTCTTATCCTGCCCTCAGGTGCTAGTTCAATCTAGACTGTTGCTGGGAGTGTTTGTGCCAAGGATGAACCGGAAGGAGCGACGACATGTAGATCCAAGCCAGCTTCCCGGTGGGAAAGATTGTTTTTTATTTACTTATTTGTATCCTGCCTCTTAACCGCTGGACTTTTATCATTTCAAAATGCTCGCGCAACCTCTGTAGTTGGCAACACATGTTTACGTGTGCCTTTTGGTGACTCAGAATCCTAAAATGTACCACAAACCATTTCATGATAATAATTGCACCACCTTCGTGCAAATGTAAGCACTTTCCTGTTGCTGAAAATTACACACCCGGGACCTTGCGTCTAGCACAGTGGTTCTCAACCTTTTTAATGCCGTGACCCCAACCGGTCGTAAGTCGAGGACTAAACCGGTCGTAAGTCGAGGACTAAACCGGTCGTAAGTCGAGGACTACCCAACCAGTCGTAAGTCGAGGACTTTCCCTGCCTGGGAGCGCTGCGCATGCGTGGTTCCGCCCCCTGCGCCGGCCAAGGCGTAGCTGGCAAGCTGCAGAGACGGAGCAGGCCGACCACCAGCTGGCCCAGCCTAAGGGAGGTAAGGCACCCACCGGAAAAGGAGGAAAAAATGACAGACAAAAAAAATGGTGGACAGCCTTGCTTGGCGACCCCCGTGAAATGGTCAATCGACCCCAAATGGGGTCCCGACCCACAGGTTGAGAACCACTGGTCTAGCAGCTCTTTGCTCCAAGTCATTTGCTTCTATTTTTAATCCTCGTTTCATCTCTACCTCCTCTTCTTTTAAGCACCTTGAGACTCCAGGATCTCTCCCCATTTACTCCACAACAGCCTTGCAAAGAACATAGAATAAGAGTTGGAAGGGACCTTGGAGGTCTTCTAGTCCAACCCTCTGCTCAAGTAGGAGACCCTGTATCATTCTGGACAAATCTCTTCTTGAAAACTTCCAGTGATGGAGCACCCACAACTTCTGAAGCCAAGCCGTTCCACTGATTGATTGTTCTCATAATCAGGAAATAATAGATTGAGGGGGGGGGGAATAATCTACTCATGCCTGGATATTGTATACTTTTTGCCCCACTGGTGGGTCAGAAAGTGGGGTAACTCACCTCATCAGGGGGGTTCTTTACTTTCTGGATATAACGTCGCACCACATTCTCGGGGTTTCTGCCTGGAGAGAAGAGAAAGGGCTGACTCAAAGGCACGAATACACCCACACTCACAGAGACAACGAAAATGGTCTTTTTAGACACTGTGACTGCTGCTGTTAGTCTACTGCTCTAGTCCTCATGAAAGCCATTTTATACCTCTTTGTTCCCACCTGCACCAGTCAATTTCAATCAAAGTAATGCAAAGTCTGACTTAGAGATGGGAAGGCCTGGAAAAAAAAAACTTGGGAAAAATGGGAAAAAACAAGTTTTTTTTCTGGTTCCCCCACCCTTTTTTTTTCTTTCCAAAAGCCATTTGGAAAAAAAAAAACTGTTTTTTCCAAATTTTTCCAGTTTTTTTCCAGGCCTCTGACCCTACCCAGAGCCAAACAGTTGACTTTCTATGGCCTTTCAGAATTTCCCACAATGCTCAGGGTACTTGATATAGCATCCCTCTTTAGTGGGATGCAAAATGGCTGCCAGCTCTAAAAGGGTCCAAAAGCCAGCGTCCAGCGTCCGACCCCCCCACATTCTAACCCCTCAGAAACTGAGGAGGAAGACAGCTTACTCTTCTTCAAATGTTTCTTCTTGGTTTTACGGCAAATGCCAGTAATGCCCGGCACTGCCTTCATGTCGCTCTTGTTGACAGGCGGGGGGTGCAAGATGGGTTTCGGAGCTCGCGTCAGACAGACGGGCAAACCTGCTGCACACATCAAGATGCCGGTCATTCCTGGAATAGAGAAAGCAAGTGATTCAAACAAAACTAATTCCATATGTTCTGATTTAACAGACCTTTGGATTTAACAGACTTTTGAATTTAACAGACCTTTGGATTTAACAGACCTTTGGATTTAACAGGCATGACATCCAGGCTGTTAAATCAAGGTTTTCATGTTCCTTAATAAAAAATGAGAAGGAAGCACTTTTTCTGACTAGCATATTTTACTAAAAAGGCATCAGCTTTCATGAGCTGCAGCTCAACTCATTTATTACTCTTACCTGCCAAGGCAGGGTGGACTGGACCAGTTCCATTCAGATTCTTCACTGGGAGAGCAGGAACCCTAGAAGAGAAAGATGGAGGAAGTTTGAACAGTAATCCCTTGAAGGAGCACACATGTTTTTGGAACATCCCAAAAGGCTATTGTTTTATGCTTCGAAACTTCCCTTGCAGCCTGCCAAGCACTTTAGTCCACCTGACTTTCAAACAAACAAATTTCTTTCTCATAGTAAAGAATATACAGTACATACTTAAGGTTGAGTATGTTGGGTTTTTCGTGTTCTCAGAATTTGGTTGTTTTCCTGCAGATGTTAGGCTAAGCTAGGTAATATCATCAGTGTCCCAGAATACCATTTTAATTCCTGGGGATTCTTTGTAAAATATTCTTTAATTTGAAAGTTCTGATCCAGCTGGTTGTCTCCTCCCCCCCCCCCTCTGTTCTTTATATGTTTTAACCTCCAGTCCCCTAATCGTCTTGGTTGGTCTTCTCTGACACAGACGTCCCCAAGGATCATAAGCAAATAAAGACAACGTTGACTATGTCGAACGTTCATCAGTAAACTGTTCCTTGGTCACAGGCAGGATTAACCCCCACCGATTCCTCTCTAGCGCAACCAGATGGCCGACCACATTTCGCTGCAACTCAGGTCCTCTTTGTTGGAGGGGCTGCAGAAACGTAACCACCCCCCACAAAATTTTCTTAACCGTCCAGATGGTCCTACAAGCAGAGCCGCTAAAAATAACCACGTTGCTTTCACTGCAATGAGACTGGTTTTGACAACTACAACGAGTTATTTGCATGTGTATCTATCTATCTATATATATATTCTTTTCTCAAAGAAAAACTCTCCCACTGTGTGGGTGTAGGGGTATGTGCGTGTGTGTGTGTGTTTTCCTAGTTTTTATTCTCACAATGACAACTCTGGAGATGGATTGAGAGAAGGGATTGAGTCAAAGTCTCAAAGTCTTCCTGCTACAAATGCCAACAGTTTAACTGTTATGCTAATCTGGCGTAGTGACTTAGAACCAGCCCTCTCCTTTATTACTGTAGTTGCAACATCCCGGGGAACATGATCAAAATTTGGATGCTTAGCAAACTGGCCTGTCTTTACGACGCATCCCAGGATCTCATGAGTGTCATTTGCAGGCTTCTCAGGGGGCAATCAATAAGGAAAACCAATAGGGATCAAGCTGGATTCACTTAACAACTGAGTGATTTGCTTAACAGACAGGGCAAAAAGGATAAAATCACTTAGCACTTGCATCATTTAATGACGAAAGGACCAATTTAAGCCAGCTCTCTCCAAAAACACCATCAGTTACCTCTTTTCTCATTTCAAACCAATTAGGTTACCCGTGAGCCAATTTTCCTTCTTTGGCATCATTTTCGGGCCAAAATACTTGACTTTTCACCTGCTCACCAGGAGAGCAGATCAGCAACTAGCTGTAGTATGCTGCTCCTGGCCTGACCTTCCAACATAACTTGCAGGAGGGCTAGCGCCACACATTCAAAATCTCCTAAAAAATGCAGAATTCAAAATCTAAAAATGATTTACTGCACTCTTCCAGCACGCTAACCTGCTGGCACTCTCACACAAACTCACACTCTCACACACACACACATTTTTCCTCTCTGAGTCCTTTTTGCTGACTCTGACACCCATGGGGGGGGCGGCAGTTAATCTCAGAGAGCAGTTGCCCATTGGCTCATCTTACGTACCTAGCTGTCGACATAGCAGATCTTGGAAGCTGGAATATCTGTTGTGTAACGTTCACAATCACAGCAGCCAAGAAAAAAAGAAGCCCGTGCGAAGTGTAGCGAGAGAACAATGCTTAAAAGGCAGTTTGGCCTTTTCTGGGTATAATAAACGGAACTTGCCCTAAACCGTCTCCACTTTCATTTTTACTAATGAATAAATATAAATAGCCATTTCTGGTATGCCAACTTGAAAAAAAAAGTCCACCTTTTGTAAATCACTAATTCTATGAGAGAATACACTATAAGGCGTAACTAGGAACAAGTACCTGTGTTTGCTTTGTTTTATTTTAGCAGTATGTCCTATTTTTATGCCATTTTTTCCCCTCTTTCTCTTCCCATTTTATTTTCCTTTTAATGTTTTAGGCTTGCTTTGAATAAGGGCCAGGTTGAAGATATTTTCTTGCCTTGAACCACTGTTTAGGGAGCTTTACGTCTGTGATGTGAGTTATAAGGCTTGAAACAAATAAATAATTTTCTAAGCAGAAGGCTGGGGCAATCTGCGCAGGCCCCTGCCTTATTTCTATCATAAAAAGAGAAAAAAGGACTCTTGGAAATTCTTGGTTCCTTGGTGCGCAGAGGAACAGAGATCTGGCTTAGATGTTGTGCTGTTTATTATGAACTTCAGACAGAGCTCATAAATCCATAAGGAAAAAAATGAGTGATTGAGTCTACTTCCGAAACGCAAAGATGCTATGATTGCTGTTGCTCCCTATTTTGTTACTAGGGGTTGTTATTGCCATTGGTATTGTTGAAAGAAAAATCTTCATCAGGGTCCAGTCCAAGCCGGGAATAAATAAAATGGAGACTGCTTTAGAAAGAAGGTTGGTGTTTATTGAAGAGCAGAGCCAGACAGAAAGATGGCTCTGGGAAAAACTGACCACACGGAGCTGGGAGTGATGAGGTTTTATACCTTCTGGGGCTCTTGAGGTGGTTTCCTGTTCCTGTTTGAGACTTTGTATTTCCTGTGTCATGTACGTTGACCTGAGTCTGAGTCTGCCCTTTTGGCACTGGTGGGTTAATCCTATTATGTCCCCAAAGGTCATGTCTTTCAGAGTTTGAGTGGGGTTTGTAGATTTTAGGGGTCTTTGTCTTCCTAATCTCATCAGCTTCTAGCTTCCTGGATCTAACCTTCCTGAATGGATTATCACATCTGCATTTCTAAAAGCTGGTTTCTGCTGAGTTTTCTGGCTGGGTGGAGGGGCTGGGGCTAGTTTCTGACTTTTTTTTAAAGATCTTCTCCGTTATTCCTTTGGGAAAATATATTCTGCCTTTTTAATATTCCCCAAAATATTTCTTTCTCTGGATTCTTCCCACAGTAATCGTTACCGCTACTATTATTTTTCTTATTATCGGAACAGCTGGCGACATTCTAAAGTCTGCTACTCCACCAGTCTATGGATCTGGAACCAGGGACAAACCATGCGAGGTTTAATCACCTATTAAGACGATTATCATCACCATCACTTTAATTATTAGATTAAATTGCATTTTTAATAGCCGAAGAGTTAAATGTTTAAATAAACAATTAAATATTTAATTGAAAAATAAATTAAATTATTAACAACATCAAGCCACCTTTAGTCAGAGACAGGCTGAAATGATAATGCAATTACCATTATTATTCATACTATTAAAACTATTATTAATAGTAATACTGCTAACAATAGTCATGTAGCAATAGTAATAATGCAGATCATAATATTCCCCATATGTAAAACATTCCTAATGAGAAAGCCATAACATTGGGGGTTTTTTAAAAAAAGAACGTCATGAAAAGGCAGATTTTCAGTAGGGTATTAAAACATGCTAAGGAGCATATTGGTATTTCAGTAATTACAGGAACAATAGTCTCTTAGTATCTACGGCTGATTGTTTTAACTCCTCTGAGTGAACTCTGGGTAGCTTTTCTATGTGATTAAACACGGATGCTTAAGTAGGGCACTTTTATTTGAACTAAAAAAAGAAATAAACTCTTCTGTGCTTGCTGCTTGCCGCTAACAATCTAGGTTGTTAGCAGCATTTGGGGGAGCCCAAAAGAGATTTAAATTCGAAAAAAAGAAATAAGAGTTGGGCGCTATATTATTTATTTTTAAAATTAATTTGTTTGGGGATAGTGTCTGACTCTAGAGAGAGACTCTGGGAGAGTTCCAGGGTAGTATTTACAAAACAAGATTTTTGAAAAGGCGATCTGCAATCAATAATGCAGAAGGGTGGGAAATCTTACCTACCAACGGCACAGGAAATATACACAAAACACAAATTACTAGGAGCTGCATTCATTGTAGCCCAAGACTACCTCTTTTTGGGGTTTTTTTTTAAATTTGCCTATTTTGTGGTTTGCCAAACCCGGACCTGAAAGCAGCTAGGTATGTACCCAAATGGGCATTTCCCACCCTTCCACCCCCCAAATTTGATGATGCAATTTGCAGCATTAAAATTATGCCTTCCAAAATGTGTGTGTGTGTGTGTGTGTGTGTGTGTAAAATAAAGAACCTGGTCAAAACTGCATACATTTGAAGTGCAAAAATGCAATGCACTATAACAGGATAAAAAAAAACAACTTGCCAAAATATAACTCTGGGAAAAAGCGGGAAAAGTACGCAAAGTTTCAAGCAGACTTTTTAAACAAAATGAGGCAGAACAGAATGAAAACTAACTCCTTGCCAAAGGAAAACAGAAGCACAAGGATCATGCAAGATTTCAAGCAGACTTTGAATGAAGTGGCTTAGGAAGACACTGAAACTAACTTATTGCTGAAGGCAAAACAACAACAACAACAACAACAACAACAACAGTTAAATCAATACTGATTTGGGCCATAACTGCAAAAGAGACATGGTTTAAGTTACTTCAGCAACAGAAAAAAATGTTCCCTCTTTTGCCTTTTACAGGTGAGTCCTTGGCTTATGACCCCATATTCCTCCTCCTCCCCCCACAAACCCTTTCCCTTCTAGCACTGATGATGTTACCTAGTTGGGCAATGAAACGTCTGCAAGAAAAACCAGCCAAGCTCAGAGAGCACCAAGGACCCCACACCACCTCTTCTTCCTCTTCCTCCTCCTCCTCCTCCTCCTCCTCCACCCCACAAGCCCCACTGCCTTCTATCACTGATGATGTTACCTACTTGGGCAATCAAATGTCTGCCAAGAAACCCCCCCCAGCTCAGAAAGCACCAAGGACCCCTCTTTATTTCCATCCCTGGCCATTTGACCTCGATGCTTGGAGCAACGCCAGGCCTCACCCATACTTACCCCGGAGGAATGGATGCTCTGCTGCTTAGGATGGCTGCACGCTGCGTCCCAGGGCGGTTCAGGTTATTTTGACCGGGCACTTGCGTATTGTTGGGCGCGCTCTGGCTTCGGGAGAAGGTGGTGGTAGCTTGCATCCCATTGGCAGAACGGGACGGCTCCATTTTGGCCATCCCTCCTGCTTGCACGGCTCCCAGAGGCCACAAGGCCGTCCCGTTGAAAGTATTGCTCTGCCGGACAGCCAGCGTCCCGTTGCTGTTGCCCGAGTAGACCTTCCGGCGTTGGGAGGCCAAGATGGCATTGGACGCTGCCCGCGTGCTGTTGACCAGCAGGCACTGCTGGCAGGAACACGGGTGTCCGGAATTCGTCCCTACCGGCCAGGACTGAGACTTAGGGATGGAGCCCATGATGAGCGGGTAAGCTAAGTCCATGCGCCGGCGGAGGCGGCGTTTTCTCTGGGTCTGACGGTTCACCTGCGACATGCTGTTGAAGTAGATCAGGTAGCAGAAGCCCAAGGTGGACAGGTCGAGCCACGGATGCTGCTTCTCGTAGGCGTTCTGGATGGTGATGCAGATGTCCATGTCGTAAGGGGTCCAGGAGTTGTTGTCGTTCTCCCACTCCCACACCACCCCTTTGCCAGGAGCAGAAGAAGGATCGTAAAAATTTCTCCGCACGGGGCGCATTGTCCCTGCAACAGAAGGAGACCCCCCCCCCCAAGAGATGAACTGACACAGCACAGGAAACGGAAGGTATAAAACAGTTGCCTTGAGCCTTGCGGGAAAGAAAGGCAAGACAACCAGATGCTAAGATTTCCTTGTTTATTACGTGATATATTACGGTCCCAACAGATTATCTATAGCTCAGGGTAGGACAGCAGAGTCCTTGGTGCGCTCTGAGCTGGGTGGCTTGCTTCCAGACGTTTCATGACCCGACTAGGTAACATCATCAGGGCGAAGGCGTGGGAGGGGTTCATGCTGATAACTTTACCAAGTTGGGTCCTGAAGTGCCTGCAAGCAAACCACCAAGCTCAGGAAACGTCAAGAGCACCACATGATTTTGCTAAGGCGGTTTGTCCAACTAAAACTGTACATAGCCTTTGGTAGGCTTATCTATTTATCTTCATTTGAATGTTCTCAAGTTCACGGAGCAAAAATTGTGGAAGAGAGGGAGGGAGGGAGGGAAATGTGACGGGAGGGGAGGAGAGGCAAAGGGGAGGAGAGGAGAGGAGAGGAGAGAAAGGGAAAAGGAGAAAGGGGAAAGGAAAGGGCAAATGTGTTGGATATGTTCGCCACTTTGTTTGTAAAAATAAGAAAAGATGCGTGATTTTTCTCTCTCTATTTTTTTTTAGACGTGGTGCAGCTGATAACGAAGGGCTCCGTCCCTTAGGATGCACTCTGCTCGCTGAGGAACACAACGCACACACAGAGAGAGACACATAAACACTTTCTGTACCGCCTCCCCTCCCCTCCCTCCCTCCCTCGGTGTGCTGATGCAGCCCCGCCGCCACAGTCCATGCATGCAATCAATAATTATGTTTGAAGTGTTACGTTAACTATGCATCCCTCCCCAGGGACTCATAAAACCAAGCAGCAGTACGCCAGCAGTTTCTGTGGTGTTTGCTTTCAGCCAGCAGGGTTTGGCAAGCAGCCCGCAGCCCTCTCCAGCAGCAAGATCCCTGGGGTGGGTGGGGGGAGATGCTATCAAGAAGGCAGGGGAGGGGGGCTGAATCTAGGCTGCAAGGGGTGCAGAGAGAGAGAGAGAGAGAGAGAGAGAGAGAGAGAGAGAGAGAGAGAGAAGCTGGCACAATAAAACTCTTATGTAAAGCATTGAAATTTGGAGTGTGTGTGTGTGTGTGTGTGTGTCGTCCTGCATTCACGGCCACTGGGATGGACACTCTGAAATGGACCGCAGTGACATTCACCTCCACTGATCAAGCAGCCAAAGCCTAGGTCTAGTCAGAGCGCAGGTGGTCCTCGAAGTTACGGCCACCGTTTGAGCCCCAAATGTACGTGGCTCAGCGAAGCATTTGTGACACGTTGAGCTTGGTCCCATTTTACGACTTTTCTCGCCACGCTTGTTAAGTGAATCGTTGCCGTTGGGGAGTGGGTCACCTGGTCGGTAAGTGAACCTGGCTCCCCCCCCTTAACTTTGCATGTCAGCAGGTCGCAAAAGGGGGATCACGAGACCCCGGCAAACTGCCACCGTCATAAATAGGAACCAGCGGCTGAGCATCCGAACTCGGATCACGTAACCACGGGGCGTGCTGCCATGGTCGTAAGCCTGAAAAAACGGTCCTAAGTCACTTTTCCCCCCCCGGTGCCGTTGTAACTTGGAATGGTCACTAAATGAACTGTTGAAGGTTGAGGACTGCCTTTAATTTTTTTTCTGCTCTGAAATTGTGGCCAACGTTTCATTCCGAGGGAGAAAGAAAAAATCCAGCCAGATTCTCCATGGGTAGAATTGGGGGTGGGAGAAGGGGGTTCTTGCACATACAGTAGTGAAGTTTGGCCAAAAGCCCGGGGGCCAACCCCCTCCCCCACTTTGCACTGTATAATCCTCTCCAGATTTCATGGTTCCCACCTAAAGGAAGAGTGGATGTTCTTTCTTTAGTCACGCCCTACAAGTGTAGGATGCTCAGCTGAATTCCAAGTTATGACTGCAGCCATGCCTTTCCCTATATGGTCATAACTTGGGTTTCAGCTGAGCATCACTGAAGGGACTTGTTCGTTGCACGTGGAGACGCCCTCTTCTTCTCGTTGTTGTTATAATTTGGAAAAAAAAAGAGGATGGGGTTATTTTAAATTTATCTTTTAAAATCTGCTGCACTGAGGTCATTGTTTTCTCCCAAGCGGGCATTTGCAGATCACGTTTCTCAGTGGTTTAATTTTGCTTCTCGTTGATGGCCACAGATCATTAAGAGAAGGAACAGCGTTTAATTGCCCTGTTTTCAATTAAAATACTACCGCTATGTAGTTACACGGATGAGGGGAGGAGAGGAAACACTGCTGTCCCTCTCTCGGAATTGGCTTTGTGAAGGGAAGGGAAGGGAAGGGAGAGGAGAGGAGGGGAAGGAAGGGGGGGCAGAGGAAGGGAAGAGGAGGGAAGGCAGGGGAAGGGGAGGGGAGGGAAGAGGGGAGGGAAGGGAAAGGAAGGGGAGGGGAATGCAGGGGAGGGAAGCTTGGTGGTTTTCTTGAAGACATTTCATTACCCAACTAGGTAACATCATCAGTGCTAGAAGGGAGTGGGGTTTTGGAGGAGGAGGAGGAGGAGGAGGAAGACTGTGGGGTCCTTGGTGCTCTCTAAGCTTGGTGGTTTTCTTGCAGATATTTTGCAGGACACCATGGACCATAAAACAAGGCTTGAATTTCCATAACCTGCAAAATTAAAATGTGGCTGATGACTCTGGGCGTTCCACCAACGCATCCCATAATTTCCAAGCTCCTTCTTAATCATGGACTCTTCCTCCTCCCAAACAGTTGGGGCTATTATTAAATTAGTAAATTAGTAAATCAAGTATCATCAACCAGATGCTGACTTTCCAAAACAGCTTCTGCTTTTTTTTTTTTTTTTTTTGGTATTTGGCAGCAGGGATGATAAAAAACCGTGGCCTTCTTGACAATTCCAGGAGAGACAAGAACAAAATCCCGTCGGAAAAACTGGAGAGCTGGGCTGAATCAATTAGAGCAAGGGTCCGCAACTCTTGGGCCACAGCCCATCACCGGGCCTTGAGCCATTCGGAACCGGGCCTCAGAAATGGAGGGGGAGTGCATGCACACATGCACATCCTCACTTGCGTGAATGGTGGGTGCGCACGTATCCGTGCGCTCGCCTGCCACTCATGTGGAACCATCCCCTCTCCCCCCCCGTCCCGCCAGTCCACAAAGCCGGACAGGTCGGGGAACTCTGAATTAGAGGAATCAATTATCTAATTGATCCATTGCTGGTGGAAGAACTCAAGAGATGGGCTCCAGGCCAGATCATCATGGAAAAAATCTATCCCTGGTTGCTGAGCATCAGCAATGACTTGATGTCATGGAATCCATCGATTCGTCAATTAGAGGGATCCACGTCCCTCCACTGGCCACGGGCCTGCTTGCTGTGAACCTCACAGGCTAAATTTTGCATCACCCAGCTGTGATTTACTGAATTAACCCAACTGCCGGGTTCAAACGCCGGGCGGATAACTAAGCTGGAGACCAACATTCATGTCACATCCCAGTTATGAGGAGCTGATTTTATTTCCTTATATAAGGTTGAGGACCCCTGCCTTATAAGGCTACGTTGACAGAATCTTGCAGTTCTGACAGTACAATCTCCCCCCCCCCCCAATCTCCTTTACTCCCTGAGAAACTAGGTAGGGTCCCTTCTGAAGCTTTTGTCCCTCCCATTATCCAGCTGGGGGCTAAGCAGTCTCTTATCTGTCCATCCCCTTCTCTTCCTCCAGTACCCCAAGGTCTTTCTCACACGCCATTACAAACGCTCAGCATTAGCAACTGGCTCAGGGAATTCTCTCCCATCCTTTAGGACTGAGACAATTTTGATCTTATCGCACAACTGTCCCTTTCCCTTGTTGGTCCTTTACGCAACCCAAGAAGGAAGATTTCCACGTGCAACCCTTCTCCTCCCAGACAACAGTTGGTGGGTTTTTTTTCTTCTTCTTCTCCTCATCTTTGTTTGTCCAGCCTGGTTAACTGCTGTAATCGTGGCTATTAATCAACTGCCTTCTAAGCAGCGGCAGCAGAAAGGAGAAGATTGAATTAGACAGCTGCTTTTTGCTGAATCAGTGCCTTTCCTTCTCGGGAGGAAGAAGGCCTAGGGAAGCGGACAGCTGGGAATAATCCGAGATTGCCTCATTCGACCTCCTCCTCCTCCTCCTCCTCCTCCTCCTCCTCCTCCTCCGCAAAGGGTGGAGAGGTCTCTGTCAGTGTTTCAACCCGAATTGGGCAGAACGGATATGAAGGCTCTGTTGCAAGCAATTATATAAGAGATGCTTGTCTTCACAGCTGGGTGACGGGGCGTGAACTGTTTGCCGAAAAAATCCAGGGATCACTGCTTGATGCAAAGGTCATTGCGTCCGTCGGAGAAAGGAAGCATGGCTACTCCTGATGGGTCCCAACCGTATTGTGGGAGATGACCAGGCTGAGCCCGAGGGAGGGGTCGAGCGTGTCATAAGTCTCGAGCACCTGCGTGCCCAGAGGAGAGCCAAGCCCAGCCCTCCTTGACTCTTATCTACCGCCATTTTGCTTTGACCATTGGTAGTTCAGGATCTCGCAGAGACTGTTGGCGTGCCGTAAACCTGTATTCATTTGAACGGCCTGGATTCCCGATTCCCCGCGCTGGAGGGGAACTTTTAAGTGGAGTCGAATAGCTGTAAAAGAGCTTAAGGAAGCCTCGGCTAGGTACGAGTCCAAGAAAATGGTCTCAGGGGGGAAAAAAGGAGAAATCTGTCTACGGGGATGCTCCGTCCAGGTCACGGTTGTCCCAAAGGTGGCTTTTTTCCTCCCCCCAAAAGGCACCTGGACTTTGTTTGTTTTTCGCTTCTCATCCAGGAAGCTTAAGTCAGAATGGAAGAATGATTCCTTGGACGAGAAACAAAACATCTTCAAGGAAAAACAAAAAGTCCAGTTGCCTGCCTGCCTGCCTGCCTTCTTTCCTTCTTTCCTTCCTTCCTTCCTTCTCTTTCTCTCTCTCTCTCTCTCTCCCTCCCTCTTTCTTTCTTCCTTTCTTCCTTTGTTTTTCTCCCTTCCTCCTTCCTCCTTTCCTACCTTCTCTCTCTCTCTCTCTCTCTCTCTCTCTCTCCCCCTTTTTTCCTTTGTTTTTCTCCCTTCTCCCTTCCTTTTTTTCCTCTTTGTTTCCTTCCTCCCCCCTCCTCCCCCTTCTCTCTCTCTCTCTCTCTTTCCCTCTCTCGCTGGCTTCAGCTCAGAAGAAGACAGAGAAGTTCCTCCAGTTATGACAAAGCCCCCGGCCACCTGCTTGGGTGACCCAGGAATCTCATCCAAGCACCAGGCAAGCATGCCAACAGCCCCTGCAGTCTTGGCTCAGGGAGAAATGCAGCATTTGGGAGGTTGCTGGAAGCCTCCATGCACCAGATCACAAGAGCTGGCAGGAGGCCTCACGAAGGCAGAAGCGGACTGGATCGCCACCCTTCCTCCTTCCCTCCCGCCTTCCTGCACGGATCCCAGTGGAGGGATAACCTTGGCATTTGCATTACATGAACCCGATTCCCAAATTGGCCCCTTGGCATCCGGCCCAGAATCAAAATCTAAGCTGGTTTGCACCACACCCTAAACCAGAGAAAACCAAGCCAAGATCAACACTTGCCAAGCTTAGTGCAAAGGCTAAGTCTTGCGTGAACGCAGTCCGGGAATGACAAACTGGGGCGAACTAAAATATGGTTCCGGTTTAGTTTTTTGTAAACGATACCTCTTCCCAGATTTCCTCAAGATCCTGAGCAGGATTCTGACTCTCATCTCTTATACAGGAGATCCTTGATTGACAACAACCAATCGGGCTAACCAAGATGGCGGTTAAGGGAGCCCTGTCCAATGTTATGATCTTTTTCGCCATGACTGTTAAGTAAATCACTGCAAGTGATTCATGCCGTTCTTAAGTCAATCGGGCTTCTTCTCTTGACTTTGTTTGTTGGATGCTGGCTGGCTGTCCAGTGATTGCTATTGCTCAGGTCACTAGTTTGGCTTTTTTTTATATAGCTCCAGCCATTATTGTGTGCATCCCAGTTGTTTACTTTCGCTATTCACTATTTGGGAATAGTATGTTTTATATATATATAAATTTTATCCTTGGATTTACTTTGAGTTGGTCCAGGACTAAATAAAATAAACCGAACTGTGTAAACCATGGTGTCTGGCTTAAATTAATGACAATCCAGCCCCCAAAGCTTATTTTAGAAACCATGGCTTAGGTGGATGTGTAAAATCAAAGATGAATGGTCTTGAAAACTTGCAGCCAGATTTTCAAACAATGCAGGGTGGAAACAAATGCTGTTTAAGAAAAAAAAAAGGCCAGTAAATCAAGTCTGGTAAGTTACTAGGTAAATAAATAAAGCTCCAGGAAGCCGTAGAAGCCAGACTAGCAGAGTTGGAAGGGACCTTTGAGGTCTTCTAGTCCAACCCTCTGCTCAAGCAGGAGACCTTATGTCATTTCAGACAAATGGTTGCCCAAGTCTCTTCTTGAAAACTCTCATGTTGGAGCATCCACAACTTCTGGAGGCAAGTTGTCCCACTGATTAGTTATTCTCCTTGCCAGGAAAGTTCTCCTTAGTTCTTTGCTTGCCTCTTTTTAGACTTTAACTTTTATATGCTGCTTTTAAGTTTAAATATTTTATTATACACTACTAAGAGTCCCTCTTGTGTGTCCAATCACACTTTGGCCAATAAATAATATTCTATTCTATTCTATTCTATTCTATTCTATTCTATTCTATTCTATTCTATTCTATTCTATTTCTGTTCCTATTTCTATTTCTATTTCTATTTCATCCCATCCCATCCCAGAGATGGGCAGTTCTAAAAAGTGATCAATAAATCAATAAAAACAAACAATTGTTTTCTATACTTCTCATCTTCCTCCCTTTCTGTTGAATCCACCAGCCTATTGCATCAAATCAGCACCTCCAGTCCTACTTTGCAGATGGACTCTCTCTTCCAGCCTTTTCTTTTGAAAACCATTTCTTTTTTTTTTCCCCCTTGAAAAATTGCCAGTTTCAAAGCTCCAGTATTACAGTACATGACAGGATTGCTACAGAACAAATGAGGGTGACTTTTTTATTATTATTTCAAAGGATAATAATTAAAAGAAAAGAAGCAGGGAAGGTAGCAATTAGAAAGACAGGAGACACCCTGCTTGTGTGTGTGTGTGTGTGTCGGTGGAGCAGATCAAAGGTTTTAATAGCCAGGTAAGGATTATCCTCTTATCTTAAACAAACTACTCATCGAAGGAAGAAAGATGATTTTAAGCTATAAACATTCTTGCATTTTAAATTCCAGGCCAACTTCAATAAACAGGGAAGTGGGAGAGGGAAAGGGAAAGAGAGAGGGAGAGAAGGAGGAAGGGGGTGGGAGGGAGAGAGATGGAGGGAGGGAGGGAGGGAAGGAAGGAGAGAGAGAGAGAGAGAGAGAGAGAGAGAGAGAGAGAGAGAGAGAGAGAGAGAGAGAGAGAGTCAAATTGACAAGACTTGAACATTGGGCCCTATCTGCAATTCAGCAGTGAGAACAATGAGGTCCTAACACCAAGGCAAGAAAAAAGAAAAGCACAGGTATGGAATAGTTGGTACCTGGCTCAACAGCAGTAACTATGAGAAGGATCTAGAAGACATAGTGGACAACTACTTAAGTACGAGCCAGCCCTGTGCTGCAGCTGCCAAAACAGCCAACACAGTCAACAAAGGGATAGCATCAAGGTCATGAAGCGATAGGACCACTTTATAATGCACAGATCAGGCCCTGATTGGAATATTGCATCTAATGCTGGTCATCACGACGCTAAAAAAATAAAATAAAATGTGGAGAGTCTAGACCTAGACCATCTCAGACCAGTGACTGTCCAGTCTCTTCTTAAAAACCTCCAGTGATGGAGTGCCCACAATTTCTGGAAGCAATATTTGTCACTGTTTGTTTTTTTTTTTAGTATGGACTACTTAAATAACACCCATCACTTCTTGGGATTGTTCTGGTTCCCTCCCCCCCTTTGTGATAATTCTCTAATTTATATAAATTTTATACTACCCTGAATCAAACAAAAGAGGGATTATGTGATTCTGTTTTAGAACATAAGTCTTTGTTTCTACAGTACGGTTAAATGAAAACTGTTTGTACTCAATTATCACCCGTTACACTGAAAGTGTTTTAAAGAACTAAGATCTTAAAATATTTCTCCTGAAGTCTGCCTCCAGTCATTGCACACAAAATCCATACTGGGATTGTTTTCAACAATGAAAATACAGGACGGATGCAATATTTAAGAATGAATAAACACAGCTTTACTCTTGGCTTAGTTTTAAAAAAAAAAAAATGAGCATGACACTTTAGTTCTTAAATGCCAAGATACTCAAAATGTTTTACTAGTAGTCCTTGACTTACTACCACAAAGTGGGACCAGAATTTCTGTCGCTAAGCAAGGCAGTTGTGACTGTAACGCAAGGTCTACCTGAAGTTATATAACTGCTGTAAAGATGATTGGAAGGCATTTCTTTTTTAAAAAAAATTCTCTTTGCTATTTTTCTGCTACTCCTTCTCTTTTAGTTCGTTTTTTCTTTTTCTTTTTCTCTTTTTACCCTCTTTGAGTTTGTCCTTATATTTAAAAATTTCAATAACATTATCTGAAAGAAAGGAAGAAAGAAAGAAACGAAGGAAGAAAGAAGAAAGAAAGAAAGAAAGAAAGAAAGAAAGAAAAAAAGAAAGAAAGAAAGAAAGAAAGAAAGAAAGAAAGAAAGAAAGAAAGAAAGAAAGAAAGAAAGAAAGAAAGAAAGAAAGAAAGAAAGAAAGAAAGAAAATCTTTGTGTGTCTCTCTGGTTAAACCCAACCTGTGAACTCCCTCTAGGATAATTGTTGCAAATCAATTCTTCTCTTTGGAGTTACAGATGTTGTGTTGTTGTTTTTTTGCAAAGCGGGTGGCTGATGAAATCTTTCCGAATCAAACCCCCCCCTCTCCAAAGCTTGGTGCGAGGTGCGCAGCTGCATCTCGGATGTTTTGAAAACATTGTGCTTTCTGCAGAGGGAGATCGCTGCACACACACAGAGAGACACACACAGAGAGACACAAAAACACCCAACCACACACACACACACACACACTCTTAGGGGAAGGGGCCAGGGGACCACTGCAGGGAAGCTGTTGATGATGAGCGAGCCTAATTCAGGGACCCCCAGGGAGTCACAAGCAAGGGAACTAAACAAGAGATGTTGTTGTTTTTTGTTTTCCAGTGGGACCTTCGTCACTAAGGGAGAATTAGTGTGACACACGGACACACACACCCCGCACCCTCCTGGGAATAAACCCAGCTCTATTTTCTTCAAGTCAGGCCGAGAGGTGCAACACCTGCCCAACTGGAAGGGTGCTGTTGATCCATCAGGTTGGCGAGCATCGTATCTGCCCAACGGAAGGTGAAGACTGAAATTGGAGGTTTGCAAATTTGGGGAAAGATGGAGAAAGGGGATTTTTAGACCTGGATTTATCAAATTCCCACCAGGCCAAAGGTGAGAGACAACGATAGTTGGCTTCAAACCGGCCAGAAAAATGTCACCATGCGTTTTTGAAAGGAGAACCTGCCAAAATTATTTTCAGTGGCGTCGTAACTTTGGAACGGTCGCAAAAAGCAACCGTAGTAAGTCGAGGACTGTATTTTGAAGGGTGTTGTGTTCAAAAAGGAAGATACCGTTTGGGCTGTTCTTTTTGACTTTTTGGACCTTATCCCTGTTGCAGGCCCTGAGGGTCAGCGCAAAGAATGATGGGGAGTGTAGTCCAGTCCCCTAGAAAAAGGTAGGTTGGTCTGCAGTCTGTCAAGTCAGCTTTGAACAATTGTCTGGCTTTGTTGTTTTTAAATAAAGGGATTTAAATAAGGATGTTCGAAGTCTGCCAGGCGTGAAGGTTTAAAGGCTGGCAGGTAAAAAGATGGCTCAGCTGATTTTCAGTTCTATTGTGTGCACACAAACACACAAACACACACACCTGTTGGAGCTTAGGCAAACAGATTTCAGCGGTCCCCTCTGGATTTCTTTTGCCCCCAAAGATGAAAATAAACAAGATCCCTGCGTGAATTTAGCGGAGAGGGGGAAAAAACCAAACCAAACCAGAAACAAATACAATTGGCAGCTCGTAACCTCCAGATCTTTTCCTGATAAGCCTAAAAGCAATATAGGCAGACAGTCCTCCACTTACAACCGTTCGCTTAGTGACCATTTGAAATTACAAAGCCGTTGAGAAAAAAGAGCTTGGGACCTGTCTTCACACTTACGACCGTTTCAGCATCCCTGTGGTCCCGTGATCAAAATTCAAAAGCTTGGCAACTGACATGTACTTAGGACGGTTGCAGTGTCCCTGGCTCATGTGATCTCTTTTTGCAACCTTCAGACAAGCAAAGTCACTGGGGGAAGGTGGATTCGCTTAACGACTGTGTTAGTAACTGAACAACCACAGGGGTTCACTTAACAACGGTCGTAAAATTGGGACAAAACTCGCTTAACAAAAGTCTCACTTGGCAAAGAGAAGTTTTGGGCTCAGTTGTGGCTGTGTGTCGAGGGCTGCCTGTATTTCCCCACCCGACAAACGCTGTTCATTGGAGCCTCAGAACAGCCCTGCGAGGTAGTCAAAGCGTACAAAAAAGACAATAACAACTGGCCCGGGGTCACTCGGGGAAATTTCACGGAGACGGGCTTCGATCTGATTTCTTTAACACAATACACACAATGGTTGACTTGCAACCATTCGCTTAGTGACGGTTCGAAGTTACGACGACACTGGAAAAAAAGTGACTTTTGACCAATTTTCACACGACGATTGCAGCCTCCCCAGGGTCACATGATCAAAAATCGGCTCGGCAGCCGATTCATATTTATGACGGTCGCAGCGTCTCCGGGGTCATGTGATCCCCTTCGGCAAGCTTCTGACAAGCAAAGTCAACAGGGGAAGCCCGATTTGCTTAGCGACCGTGCTACTAACTTAACTGCAGTGATTCACTTAACAACTGAGGCAAGAAACGTCGTAAAGTGAGGCAACACTCACTTAATGACTGCCTTGCTTAGCAGAGGAAATTTGGGGCTGAATTGTGTTTGCGGGTCGAGGACTATTCTACTGCTAAGCTCTGCAGATATCCCGGAAGGGGACACCTCGACCCTGTCTCAAACAGTTTATCTTCGTCCCCTACCTCTGCAAACTGGAAGGAGAAAGCACTCTGCGTGTTCACAGAGGCACTCCAGTCTTTTACCGCTCCATTTCCATCCCTAAATCTTCTCTAGGTCTGTATTTTTTTCAGACTGAGAAGCCGCAGAGCCAAGACAGGGCCAAAGAGGCGCTATGAAACAGTGGTTCCTGTTGCTTTCATCCAGGTGCAATTCCAGCCGTTCACTCCCTGCCCTCCTGAGATCTAGAAGCTTGTTCTCAAGTGATTTATTTTCCACTCCAGAGCTGCACCCCACTGTCTATTGCAGCAAAGCAGAAGAGAAATAGAAAATAGAAAAAAATAGAATGGAATAGAATAGAACAGAATAGAATATAGAACAATAGAATAGAATAGAATAGAATATAGAAAAGGAATAGAATAGAATAGAATAGAATAGAATAGAATATAGAAAAGGAATAGAATAAAATAGGATAGGATAGAACAGAATATAGAATAGAATAGAATAGAATAGAATAGAATAGTTGGAAGGGACCTTGGAGGTCTTCTAGTCCAACCCTGCTCAGCCAGGAAACGCTATATCATTTCAGACAAAGGATTCTAGGGGCTATCAGACTGAGGTTCTTAGGTTTCCCTAAGACTCCCCCCCCTCTATGCACAAATCTATCAGGGCACCCCCAAATCAGAGGACGAAGGCTTGGCTTCTCATCCGCAGGAGCTCAGGCTGCCATCGGGGGTCCAGGCTCAGAGGCATTGTTTTGTTTTGAAAAACCGATCTGTTTTTTCTTTTTTTAAAACCCTTGGACGGCCACATCTTTGGCAACGGCAGCTCCACACACAGGAGCAAAGAACGCCAAAATCCGCCCACACGACTCCAGTTCAAAGCTGGGCAAAATTCTACACCCGCGTTAAACTGCAGAGAGGGGGTCCTATGGACGTCAATTAGTCACCCCGTTGCTTTCCATGGGTGTAGGATGGCATAACTGGCTATCAGCCTGCAATGCTCCATCATGGTGGTGGTGCAAAGGGTGGGATTGGGGGGGGGGGGCTTCCCAGACACTGTCTTAATCCAATCCTACCCCACTTCTTTGTATTGAGTGTTTATGAACTCAGTAAACCCGGATTATTGAGATTATTGAGTGCTGAGTGTATTGAGTGTTTATGAACTCAATAAACCCGGATTATTTTTTCTCTCTCTCTTTATAATTATACTCATACGGCGAAACACCGAAGCATCAGGGAGGCATCTGCATTTTCTGCTCACCCCTGAGTACCTTAAACGTCCAAATTATCTACTGGGCGTAAGCCTCGTATTTTCAGTCTTAAAGGTCTTTGTTGCTACTGCTAGTAGCTTTGTTATGATCACACCGCCCTTCTAGCCATTGCGAGCAGCACTCTTCTGCAAGGACCACAGTCTGGCGTCAACTTAAAAGATGGAGATTTGCGTGAAAAAAAAAATACATCTCAGGACTCAACAGCCCAATGTCTTCCCAGGCCATTAAGAAACTTAATTTCGTTGTGAGTTACACAATGACAATAAAACTGTTATTCTATTCTATTCTATTCTATTCTATTCTATTCTATTCTATTCTATTCTATTCTATTCTATTCTATTCTTGACAATAAAACTATTCTATTCTATTCTATTCTATTCTATTCTATTCTATTCTATTCTATTCTATTCTATTCTATTCTATTCCCTGTGCCCAAATCTTTGCCCTGGCTCCTACATTGTTCAGAACTGCGGAGTAAACAGCCTTTCTAAAATCAACCCCTGCAAACTACAATAGATGGTTTAAAACACTCAGCCTCTGTCTGAATCTTGCTGAATGTCTGGAACTCCCCAGAATTTTAGCCAAGGGGAGAAGCAGCTGGAGAGGACCTTTGCTGTCACCGAAGGGAACCCAAATTGGAGAAACGTGATTCAAAGGCTCTTCTTCCTACGTCCCATTCCCTGCAGGTGGAAAACTAGCATGACAGGGATGCTTCCCAGGTAGAAATCTAGTAAGTCAGGCTTGTTTTCTCCATCTGTCTTGTTTTTCAGCCCGAAGGGTTCCCCCTCTCTCCCTCTCCTCTCCATCGACTAAACCCCGCATGTACATAATTTCAATTATGATTAAGGGAAGGTTTTTCCTCCTCCATGCAATGTTTACCATGACGGGGGTGGCGAGGCTTACCTGTATCCTGCCGGAATTGATGCATGGACTGTAAATCTATAACGTACGGAGACAGCTGGGCATCCACCTGCCCAAGCACCACACTGCCCCGAGCATCTTCTTTCAGGACGTTCTCAACGTGGTGACAGACAGCCGCCGTGTAGGGCCTCCACCGGCTGTACTCGTTCAGCCATTCCCATACCACGACCCGGGCCACGTTACTGGGAGGGAAGCCCAACCCGTTGGCAAAGAGCAGCGCTCCTGGAGCAGGCCGTGCCATGATGCCAGCTTCTGTGGGCCAGGCATGGGCGGCTGGCAGGCTTCTCACCACGTTGGGGTGCCCCAGGGTGGGTCAGGAGTAGCGTCCCGTTTCCCAGGGATGTGGAAGGGCTCTTCTCTCCTAGTGCCCCAAACTTGCAGCTTCAGCCTTTGGCGACAGGGCACTGTGTGAAGCGAGGAAGCAAGCAGAAAATTGGGGAGGGAAGGCCAAGATGCCCTGGGTAGAGAACCAGGTCCGGTCAGTTTCAGGCAGAAAGGATGAATTGAGTGGAGCAGAACACAGAAATCCCGAAGTCCATCATTCCAGAAAGGCAGTTGGAGCGAGGAGGCTCAGGACACCGCAAAACAGGTGCCTGGATCTTCTGCAGCAGCTTCTTTTTTGGGGGGGAGGAGTAGGGCGGGGGGGGGGCAGCAGCAACCTCTCTCTCTTTCCTTCTGCTGAGAAGTAGACGGAGCGCTTCTTTCCCCCAGATGTTAACCCTGGTTCTCGGCGGCAATCTTCTTGCCCCAACTCCCCAGCTCTGCTTTGGGGGACCCCCCCCAGCTCGGGGGACCCCCCCAGGCCTCCCGGAATAAGCCCCCCACCCACCCGGGGTCTCGGAGGGGAGATCCGTCTCCTGCCAATCGCTCAGCTTCGGTCCGGAGGGGCAGACTTGCTGGGTGGGTGGTCGGGTGGGTGGGGAGGGTCTCCTCCTTCTCGGTCCCGGTCAGAGGAGCGCGGGAGGAGCCCCCCCAGCGGGAGATCCGGCGCCTCCGCGGAGCCCCATCTTTCCCGGCCGCGCAGCTGCTGCCACCGGCGAGACGGTGTCACCCTCCTTTGGCGCAACCCGCTTCCCGAACCTGGTTTGGCTCCCGATGTGGAGGCGGGGAGGAGCTGGAGGAGAAGCCTAGGAGGGGAGGGGAGGGGGGGGGAGAGAAGAAAACCGAATGAGGAGGGATCCAAACCGGAGCGTCTCCGGATTCAGCAGCGCTGAGCGCTGCTGCGATCTCCCTCCGTCTCTTCCTTCTCTCCTTCTCCCTCTCCCCCTTTCCTCCTCTCTTTTCTTTTCCCTCTCCCTCTCCCCCGCTTTCTCCCCCTCCCTTTTACTCTCCCTCCCTCTCCTCCTCTCCCCCTCTCTTTCTCCCCACTAACCCACCCGCCCCCTCTCCATCGCCCTACCCTCCCTCTCTCTTGGAGGTTCACAATCTCCGGCTGGAATGAAAAGACCCTCCTCCCCCCCTCCCTCCAGCCCTCGCGCCCCCCCCCAGCTGCCTCCTACCTGGCCGCTGGAGGTCCAAGCGCCAGACACAAAAGAGGGAGGGGGGCGAGACGGAGACGGGCAGGCAACAAGGGGGCCCCGTCCGGATGGATGGATGGCAGGCGGGACCCTCCCCCCCTTCCTCCGGCTGGGCTGGGCTCTGCTCGCAGCTCTCCTGCCCTCTCGGCCCCCCCAAAAGGCGCCGGCTGGCCCCCACCCACCCCCTCCCCTCCTCCTCCTCCTCCTCCTCCCCCCAAGCCCGGCTGCACACGTCAGAACGCCTCGGGGGCTGAGAGCCAGGGTGCCCAGGGCAGGGAGGGAGGGAGGGGGGGAGGGTGGCAGGGGGAGGGCGGAGAGAGGGGGCGACGCCTCCCGGCCGCTAAGACAGAAGCCGGAGGGTCGCACTCCCCCTGCAGCACCCCCTACCCCGCTTGCATCTCTCCCCCAGGGGTCTGGACCCCTCCCCGCCCTAGCGCGCACTGCCCCTGAGCAGGAATGGCGCAGGCTAAATGCTGGCGGGGGCGGGGAGGGGGGGGCGAGGGAGGGAGGGGAGGAGGGGAGGGGGG
>NW_015389068.1:0-6788 GCF_001527695.2 Protobothrops mucrosquamatus | reverse complement strand
GCTGTAGCGCCAGTCGCCAAGGCTGGAGAGCTGCCGGTCCCTCTTGTTCCTCCAGAGCCACACCTAGGCTCAGCCAGGGACGCTACCTGTAGGCTCAAGCTGGAGCCAGGGGAGGGTCCATCCCAGGGACAGGGTCCCGGCAAAGCAGGGGTTAACCTGGGGCCCCCACCCCCCCCTCTCCAGAGTGCTTTAGTGGGGCCTGATAGCCGGAGCAAGGAACCTGTGGCCCTCCAGATGTTGCAAGTCCAGAGAGACTGCACAACCGTGAGGAATGCTGGGAGATGTAGTTCCAGGACACCTGGCACCCCCCAAGGTCCCCTGGGGAACCAAGAGACTGATTTACCTGAAAGAGAGTCCCACTGATGATGTTCCCTAGTTGGGCAATGAAACGTCTGCAAGAAAAAAAAAAAACAAGCTCAGAGAGCACCAAGGACCTCATAGTCATTGTTCTCCTCCTCCTCCTCCTCCTCTTCCTTCAACCCCACTCCACTGATGATGTTCCCTAGTTGGGCAATGAAACGTCTACAAGAAAAAAAACCAGGCCACCTATTTCCTGACCAAGAAAACCCCACAGCCATCCTGGATATGTGGTGGTGGCGGTCATTTTGCCTCCCATATTATGGGGACAGTCCTTGATTAACCCAGAAGGCCCACCATCGTCCAGGCCCACAGCCCAGATATGTTAAAAGCACAGACACACACACACACACACAAACTCAAGCCAAGGGCTTGAATTTTAGAAATGACAATTGGGCTAAAGTAGAAAGCTTTGGTCAAGAGAAGCTGATGGATGCTTCTCCAAAATGGTTTTGATTGATGCAATTGGTTTACCTAAATTGCACAATTTTGCAGCAAATGAGACGGGTGTCTTTGCAACCGTTAGTCTGCTTTCCCACCACCTCGCCTGTATTTTTATTTTCTATTTAGCACAAGAAAGAGTGAACAGGACCCCAAAGAACATTTATCATATCTATCTATCTGTCTGTCTGTCTGTCTGTCTGTCTGTCTGTCTGTCTGTCTGTCTGTCTGTCTGTCTGTCTGTCTATCTATCTATCTATCTATCTTGTATCTATATCTATGCCCTCTCTATCATTATATCTACGGTATCTGTCTATCATTATTTGTTTATATCTATATCTATTATCTTCTATCATTCTATCATCTATCACTATATCTATCTATCTATCTATCTATCTATCTATCTATCTATCTATCTATCATTATTTGTCTATATATCTATTCTATAGTTTATATCTATATCTATGCTCTTCTATCTCTATCTATCTATCTATCTATCTATCTATCTATCATTATTTATATATCTATTCTATTGTTTATATCTATTCTCTTCTATCTATCTATCTATCTATCTATCTATCTATCTATCTATCTATCTATCTATCTATCTATCCATCCATCCATCCATCCATCCATCCATCCATCCATCCATCCATCCATCCTATATTCTATCTATTCCATCTATTCCATCTATCTGTCAATCAATCTTCCCAGCTGGCTTTCGACAAGGAAGATCCAAGGGGAAGCAGGCTGGACAGGTCACAAGTCACAGGGATATCTCGCTTAACAATCACAGGGATCTGAGTAAGGACCATGGCAAAAAAAAAAAAGGTCATTAAATCGGGTGCAGTCACGTGATGCCTCCCTTAACAAGCACACAATACATTTTCCGGTCCCTGTTATGATTATAAAGTTAAAGACCTCTGTAATTCAGGAACCAAGCTTTGGGTTGCACAAACACAATCAGGGAGAGGAGAAGGAAGTGCAAAAAACTGCACTGCTAATCGATTCAAATCCAAGGGTGTCATTTAATTTTGCCTGGGGGAAAATTTAGAGAAACCACACCCGTCTCTCTCTTCCTTGGGCAGTTCTCCTGCACCTTTGCTTTCCCAGCGATGCAAAACTGCCTCCTTTTTGTGGGACAAATGGTCTTGCCTTATCCTCCCCCCCCCCCCCCGATTGTGACTCCTGTTGCTGTTACTTTTAGAGAGAAAAAAAATCCAATTTACGCCCCGCATCTTGCAGAACTGTAGCCTGGCCATCCTACAAGTTAGGAAGATCTCCTTTTTCTGCCAAATGGAGGAAGATCAGTTCAGCCCAAAGTGTGGGTGACTGACTGCTGCTTCTGGCTAGATTAGACCATGATTAGACCACGTACGAAACCAGGCCAATAAGTGTCTGCATTTTTCTGTAATGCACTAACAATAAGATGAAGGATGAGCGAGGCGGCTAAGGAGAGACTTATGGCCCTTGAGCGCCCTCTGCTGGCCCCGAGTGGTCACAATGTTTTAGTAAATAAAGATAACTCAACATTGGCATTACAGACCCCAAAAATCCAAAAATGGTCACTAAATGAACTGTTGTAAATCGAGGGCTCTCTGTGCATCATTAACATCCCCCTTGAAATACAGCTTCACAATGGCATCCTTGGGGGGGGGGTTGACTTAAATCCTGCCCCCCCAACCCGTTAAAGCCTGCCTCCTCCCTTCAACCTCACCCAAGAGCAAAAGTCTCATAGTCTGATATTATTGGGTAGCTTGCTTGACTATTGTTCTCTACTAGCCAATCAGGGAATGGAAAACTAGGCCCTCATTTGAATGCCGGAAACTATATAAGGGGGCCGCCTGGTGTGAGACCCACCCTGATTTGTAAAGACCAAGAAGAAGGAGAAGCAGCCTTGCCAAGATCTGGCTGTTCTCAGGATGCAAAGGAAAACTTATTTGATAAGTAGCAGGTGGAGGAGGAGGAGGAGCCAAGTGAAAAGGAGGAGGAACACAGTGAAAAGGAGGAGTAGTCCTCCTCTAAGGAGAAGACCTTGGAGGACTTTGGTCCAAAGAAGAAAGAAGTTACCGGTCAGATCCAAGAAAAATATATGCATCATAAGATTTCCCAAACGAGGTTATCGGTTGAATTGCCCCCTCATGTCCTGGTGTTTTGACCGCTGGATACGGGCCAGCAGGAATCCATCCCAGGTGGCCAAACCTCAGGTGCCGTGTAAGAAAAGGGGTCCCTGTCTTAGGATGCCCCTCCCAGCCAGACGTCGGGCCAAGAAGAAGCCCCACGCCCAACTCCGGCGTTGCCCAGATTTCCTACAAGCAGCCTTGAGGGAGATGGCCAAGAAGGAAGGGGCGAAACGGACAGCAGCATTGGCGGCCAAAAAGCGAAGGCACTACTCCGAGAACGAGATCTTCTACAAGTTGGCCAACTCTCTGTCGAGGCAAAGAGAAGACCATCCCGGGGTCTCTGAAAGAAGGCCGGAGGGAGTAGCCCCCAAGATAGCTCAACCAAGTGGAGGAGCCTAAAGACACGGGCCTCTCTCTTCTTGGAAGATCGGGCAGGAGAACCAAAACAGAAGAGAGAGAGAGATACGTCAAGAACCTGCCCTACATCAAAGATCCAGCAACCTTCAGGAGACCACCTAGCTTGATATTTCAGTCCCTGAATGAAAGGACCTTTTTCCCTGAACCTTTAAAATTAGTTGTATCTGTACCGGAAGACGAAGAAGAAGCAAGGACACCGCTTGAGGAGAAACCATCTCCCTCGGTCCTGACTTCGGTCAGATTTTGGTTGCCCGAGGTGGTTTTTCTGCTCTGATCCAATTTGAGGATTTTAAATAAATAAAACAAAACAAACTGGATCTTTTGCAACACGGACCTCGCATCCTGGGATGCTCAGGGGCAGTGGGGGCGGATGTTGGTGTGTGGATGCATTCCCCCTACGAAGCAGGAATGCGGAGCGCTTGGTGTAGAAATCTAGCGGAATCTAACTCCTTCCCCGCCTCAACCCTGCTTGGTAAATTAAATTTAAGTTAAATCCTCACTGGATCTTTGGTGGAAGTGATCCAAAGTTAAAAAGAAGGCGAATCCCATCTGCTCGACACACAGAACTCGCCCAGATTCACTTCTCACCTTCTCCAGGTAGGGATGGAAATCTGAGTTGCCAGTCAAACTGGGACCAATTGTTGAATAAAATCAGCCTCTGGCTGGTTCTGATGAAGGACATCGGATGCTTGATCCTGTCTCTTAAGATTTCACCGTCCTTTAAAACTCCTTTCTTCAACACAGGTAGTCTGACAACCAAAATAGAGCCCAACATTGTTGTTGCTAAGCGGGACCTTTGTTAAGTTTGAGTTTTGCCCCATTTTAGGACTTTTCTTGGCACAGAGGTTAAGTGCATAACTGCGATTGTTAATTTAGCAACCCGGTTGTTAAGTGAATCTGGCTTCATTGGTTTTGCTCATTAGGTGTCACAAAAAAAAGTGATGACATCACCCTGGGACCCTACAACCATCATAAACGCGAGCCAGTTGCCAAGTGTCTGAATTTGGATTATGTGACCCGGGTTGTAAGTGTGAAAAGCAGTCATAAGTCTTTTTTTCAGTGCTCAATTCAGACATTTTGGGCTTGTAAATCAAGGATTACCTGTATTGATCTTATTTTTCTGAACGTGAAAACATTCTCCATCAAACAGGAGCAAGAATCCTTCAAGAACTAGATGTGTTCTCTTTTGAGTCAAACATAAACTCGTAGCAATAACCCAACACCCTTATGTCAGGCACAAAGTGTCAGGACTGCCTGTTAGATGGCAGCATAGAAGATTTATCCAAGGCTATACAGAAGAATCTGGTCAGCTAAATTCAGCACTGAATTGGCAGCAGATAAGGCTCAGTGGAATTCAAGACTTGGAACCTTTGCGGCAACATAAAGACTCTGAGCTGATGATGCGTTTAACTCCACCCCCAGCTCTGCCTCTCCTCCTTCTACACTTGGGGAGTTGTTCTACATACACACCAATTTTGTTTCTTTTTCTCTTTAGCATTGGCATCACAAGGATGCAGTGTATTGGTTTTCCTTGACCCAATTGCTTAGCAGATTCTTTCCAGGCTGAATTAAAAACTCTGCGTGGCACACCATCCTTTGTTTTGTTTTTTTTAAACTTCAATCCAGCCGTTTTAAGTCATTTTTCCCTTTCTCCATCTCAAAATGTTAAAAAACAAAACACAACGAAAACATCACCCTCTAGTTGGGCCCACCTAGATTCATCCTACTGACCCTCACATGCAAATTTTCTTTGGAAAAGAATTCACAAGACAGCCTGTTGCCTTGCAAAAGATCCGGCTTTTATTAGGATTTTGAGATGGATATCCTTGAGGAACGGGGAATTCGATAGGACAAGAGTTATTTCGTTGTCACTACGGTACGATGGGAGATCTTCATGTTCTTGTGGAGCTACTCCGTCTTCTTTCTCCAGGTGGCAAAATTTCACCGATGGTTTCAAACAATGGTTTTTTCCCCCCTTTCTTTCTCTTTTAAGGATTGATAAATACTAATTTCATCAAAAAACGAGCACAGGATTGAAAGATGAGTGCAGGTGGGACTCCCCCAAAATTACTGGATCTTTTTTGCAGGTTAGTGGCTTCATTTTTTCCTCCATTATTATTCTTCTTCTATCTCGGCTCTTCTTGAAGCTTGCTTGCCGTGCCGAGAAGAAGCGAGGGCCGTTCGTTTAGCTGAAAGCTTCTTGCAATTCATTGGCACTTGGTTGGAATATCCCCGGAGCGTGGGAGGCTAAGTCCTCCACCTCTCCCTCAGTAGAGGTGCCTGCAACTTCTGATAGGGAGGGACGGTTGGCCAACCTGTAGAAGATCTCATTGTCCGAGTATCTTCTCCTCTTCCTGGTTGGTTCCACCACCCACTTTGCTCGTTTCTTTAGGGCCACTTCCCGGAGTGTGACTCGCAAAGCATGAGGTCCACCCCGGGTAAAGGGCTGTGGCTTTTGTTGCCGGTTAAGCCTCAGAGACAACTTCTGGGGAGTGTCAGCTATGCAAGGGCTCCAGGAGTGTCTACTCTTCTGCAAGGAAAGGATTTGGTCCCGCATCTTCCTGTTGAAATACTCAGACACCAGAGGGCACGAGGTTAAATAGCTGCTTCTGGGAAACCTTATGATGCACGTGTTCCTCTTGGGCTTGGCATGGATCTTGCCACGTTTGCTAACGATCTTGGCTTGTGTGTTGCGCCGGTTCCTTCTCAGAACGTCGCGCTTCCTCTCTCTTTTGAGAACAGCCATGGCTTGTGATGTTGACCTCAGTTGGCGATTGAGTTGACCCACCTGCAAATGATGAAGACCAGGTCTGAGCTGTGCCCTTATATAGCGGTTCAGTATTCAAATGAAGGGGTGGTTCCAGCTTCTCTGATTGGTTGAAGTGGAACAATAGGCCATTTCCCAATAATGCCATCTATGAGGTGTTGGCCAAGGTGCAACCAAACTTGAGCAGCTCTGAACAGAGAGATTGAAGATGGGGTGGAGGGTTCAAAGGGTCGCCTGCAAACCTCTCGCCCATAAAATCCATTGACTGTCACTCCCTTCTTCTGTTTTTCTTGTACCCTGGAAGGTGTGAATGGAAGCCGTGTCTTCCAAAGGATTTCCAGCCAGAGGGTGTATTTTTATACCCATTCATTGCTGCACAACACTATCCTTAAGCTGCCCATACTCACTGCGAGTAACACATTTTAACATAATAAATGTATTAAGTATATGTTTTAATAGAATTAATACTTCATATGCTTTGCCTGAGATTCCAAGCTTCCTTTCCAAAAAAACTCCCACCCCAAATTGGTACCCTTATATACTACCTTTTTATCCTGCCATTCAATAGCATTCCAGTATTTGAGGGGCTGCCACAAAGAAAAGGGGGTCAACCTATTTTCCAAAGGACCAAAAGGCAAGACAAGTAGCAGTGGGTGGAAACTAATCAAGGAGAGAAGCAACCT
>NW_015389067.1:74325-86458 GCF_001527695.2 Protobothrops mucrosquamatus | reverse complement strand
CAGCTGGTCCAGCTGAGCGGAGGCGGCACCACCCTGGGCTGGGAGCGATGGAGCCCGTGGACCCACAGGGTGTGTGTCTCTCTGTGTGTGTGGACACGAGGAAACAGGGGCACCAGGCTGGCTCCGAGGGAGGGGGCAGGGGAGCAGGAGACGTACGCGGGGGGCAGCTCCAGGGCGCTGGGCGGGGGGTTCCAGGTGTCCGGGTGTCCCAGCATCCAGTCCGACCACACCTTGATGCTGGGCAGGAGCTCCTTCAGGTCTGGCGGGAAAGCGGAGACCTTGATGTCGTCGTCCTCGGCCTCTCCCTGGGCCTGAGCCGACCCTGCTGGAAAAGAGGGGGGGGCAGGTCAGAGGGGCCCCCCCGGGATTGCCGAGGCAGCACCCGGAAAGCCCAGCCCAGGGGCTCCCCAAGGCTGCCCTCGCAAGAGCGCAATGGGCCCAGCTGCAGTCCCACCACCAGGCCGCTGGGTGGGGCCTGGGAAGTGGGGGCCCCTCCGCAGCCCCATTCGAGGGTCCTATTCTCCCCCCTTCCTCCCCCCCAGCTAAGTGACCCCTTAAACCTCCCTGGATCAGAAGGGGGGAGGAGGGTTTTTGAGTCTCTCCCTGACTGTCTATGGCAGGGGTAGGCCACCTTGGCTCTTTCATGACTCGTGGACTTCAACTCCCAGAATTCCTGAGCCAGCTGTGCTGGCTCAGGAATTCTGGGAGTTGAAGTCCACGAGTCATTAAAGAGCCAAGGTGGCCTACCCCTGGTCTATGGATTTCTTTCGGGATACTATCCGGGGAGTCCTTGGCTTACGACCGGCCTTGAACCTGCAATTTCTGTTGCTAAGTGAGGCAGTGGCTGAGTGACCACTTGGGCCCTTTTTGATGACCTTGCTAGCCCCAGTCCTTAAGTGAATCTGGCTTCCCCACTGAGTCCACCTGTCATAGGTTTGGAAAAAGGGGCAGGGGACACTGGAGTGGCCACCATTCCACAACGCCCGTTGCCAAGCCTCCGAATTTCCATCAGGTGACCATGGGTTTTTGTTTTTTTTTTGCAATGGTGGAAAGTGTGAAAAACGGTCGTAATTCACTTTTTTCCCAGGATAGACGTAACTTTGAATGGTCGCTAAAGGAGGTGTGTGTAACCTGAGGACCGCCTGCACTTCCTTTTCACAGACCGGATGTCAAATTCCGCCCAGAGTCACACGGATTCGGGCGGCAGCCCCAGGAATAAATACACACATAAGCAAACAAGCAAACTGGATTGTCTGCATATTTTTTGGGGTGTGTGAACCAAGTGACACTTTGCAATGCGGACAGTGCTCTGAGGGGGCAGGGAGCAGTGGGTGGGGGGCAGTGGAGAAGGTGCCGAAGGCTTTGGGCCCCCCCACCCAGGAGGAGGCTCCGAGGCACAGGGGTGCCAAGAGCCACAAGGCAGACGCACAAAAGGAGGAACCCCCCACCTGCCTTGCAGGTGCCAGTCCCAGAGAGAGGGGAGGTGGCAGGGCTCTCTGCCCTTACTTGGGGGGGGCAGCCCAGGGGGTCCCCGGGCACGCTTGGGGCTGGCTGTCCTCAGGCCTCTCCTGCCAGGCCAGCCACCTGAGAGCCACCCGTCTGGGTCGGGGAACATGGGCTGGGGGCCTCTTCCTCACGGAGGGGGGGGGACGAGGCTCCGGCTGCAGGGCTGGGCCAGGGCAAAAGGGATTTGGGAAGCCGGACGTGGCACACCAGGCACCCCAGGCCGCCACATTCAGGCGGACACTGAGCAGGGCAAGTCAGACGAACGCGGCAAAGTCTGCCCAGGTTTAGGGGCTGGCCTGTTGTGTGTGTGGCATCTGCCCCCCCCCCTCGGCCTTTCCAGCTCAACCCTGGCCCCATGCATGGGGAGAGGCCCTTCTCTCCCGGGTCCTGGAGAGGTTCCTGGGCAGGGGAGCCGAAAGCAGCCCAGAGGGATCTGAATCCCAAAATCTGCCCCCCCCCAAACACAACAAAACTCAAGAGAAGATGGCCTGGGCACATCTGCTGGGGGGGGGGTTTCCTCCCCAAGGCCGGCCCTCGCATCCCCCTCCTCGAGGCCAGGACCATCATGCTGAAAGGGGCCTGGACGGGCTGACCGGCATCTCCCCCTTGCCCAGAGTGATGGGGATAGCAGTGAGATTGGGGAGGGGGGGTCCCTGCAGCTGCAGCCCTCAGCCCCCCCAGAAGAAAAGTGCCAGATCCGCAGCCTGTGGGTCAAAGGCGCCCAGAGCAGCCCCTCCTGCAGGGATGCCCCTGTGCCCCCCCTGCGCCCCCCGCCTTACCTAGGGAGACCTCTTGGAGCAGGTGGGTGCAGCGCTTGACCAGGATGGCAAACATGGCGAGGCCCAGGGCGCAGGCCTGCTGCTGGATCACGGAGCGGCAGTCTTCGGACGGGCACTCTAGGGGACAAGCAAGAAGCTGCAGAGCAGGAGGGAGGGAGGGAGGGAGGGGGCCAAGCCTGGGGGTGCTGCCCCCCCAGGTGGGAAGGGAGGGGCTGCTCTGGCTGCGGGACTCCAGCCCATCCCATCGGCAAGTTCACCCCATAGAGGCCGCCAGCCCTCAGCTGCCCAGGCAGGAAAGGGGAGTAGTCCCCCCCCCAAGGCCCCACCCTGCACCCCAATGCTTCTCCCTCCAGGTCCCCCCTCGGGGTGCTGAGGTGGGGCATCCTGTGGGACTGGCAGGCTGCCCTGTTCAACTGCCTTCTTAGGGGCTGCCTGTCCTAAGGCCTTGGAGACTTGGCAAGGGATTCTTTAAAACCAGCCCTGCCAGTTGCCTTAAGATGGCAAAACCGGAGGGGGGACCCCGAGTAGCTCCAGAGCGCTCTGACCCCAAAGAAGTGGGGCAGGGACGGAGGCAGGAGAGGCGGTTCCGGCTGGGGACTCTTGCAGTCAACCATGTCGGTCTGTGAAGCAGCCGAGGGGGTGACGCACTGGGACCGTCCCCCAAAATATGGCCCGCAGTCAGCCGTGGGGGGCTTTGCATTACCGTGACTGCTGATTCGAACTCAAGGCAAGCACTCAAGATACGTTACGGGTCTACGGAGATTCTCCGTCCTCCAGGCCCCGAAGGTGCTTTTTCCCCAAAAGGCCACTGATGAACTGAAGAAGCTTCTTGGGTGAGAAGTGAAATGTTTTCAAGGAAAACAAACCAAGAAGGTCCAGTTGCCTTTGGGGGAAAAAAGCACCTTTGGGTCAAAAGTTGCCATTTTTTTTTAAAATGCAGAAAAGTAAAAAGTCAGTCCCTGGAGCTGAGTGCCAGGCAAGAGAGGGGGAGCGAAGGGAGAGAGGAGAGGGGCCGGAGCCTCGGAGGGGGCAGAAGGACCTTCACACTGGTCAAATTCACAAATTCATTCAGACATTCAGGTTTTTGGGGCCGAGACATGTTAACTCCCGAGTGTGTGCTCAGTAATCAACCAGCAACTGGGACAGACCTTCCAATGCAGTTATCGCACAATCATGGGGCTTCACCCAGGCTGGCAGCTTGCCCCCCCCCCTTTCCACCAGATGCAACTTCCGAGACTCTTCAAAGGGAGCCCCACATGGAGAAGCTTGCAGCAGTCAAGACAGGACATAATCTAGGCCTGGGCCTCTAGCCATCAGTGGGTGAAGGGGCAGCTACAGCTGGGATGCAAGGACCATCTCCAACATTAGAGGTTTTTAAGAAGAGACAGGACAGCCCTTTGTCTGAAATGGTATAGGGTTTCCTGCCTGAGCAGGGGGTTGGACTAGATGACCTCCAAGGTCCCTTCCAAGTCTGTTATTGTTATTGATTCCAGGAATTGCTGTTGCAGGTTGCCTCCAGAGATTGTGGGTGATCCATCACTGGGGGCTTTTAAGAAGAGACTGGACAGCCACTGGTCTGAAATGGGTTAGGGCAGTGATGGCGAAGCTTTTAGAGACTGAGTGCCCAAAAACTGCCCCGCCCCTGCCTCTCCTGCCCACAGGGCCACCCACCACCTCCACGGCCTGCCACAGATCACCCAGGCAGCCGAGCAGCATAATGGTGGCCACGCCCTCCGCCCGTGCCCCACAGCATCATCTGCGTGCAATGGGGCACAAGGGTGGAGTCTTGTCCCTGCTGCCTGGCTACCATGTCCTTGGCTGCGCTGTTTCATGTGGGCCGTGCCCAGGGGCGACTCTCCTCTCGGGGGGGCTGCTGGTGAGGAGGGGGCCACGGGGAGTGGTGGGGCTGGGGCGACGGCGTGGGTGCCCACAGAGAGGGCTCTGAGTGCCGCCTCTGGCATCCGTGCCATAGGTTTGCCACCACTGGATTAGGGTCTCCTGCTTGAGCAGGGGGTGACTAATAATAATAATAATAGTAAAGTTGGAAGGGACCTTGGAGGTCATCTAGTCCAACCCCCTGCTCAGGCAGGAAACCCTATACCATTTCGGACAAATGACTGTCCAGTCTCTTCTTAAAAACCTCCAGTGTTGGAGCATTCACCACTTCTGGAGGCAGGTTGTTCCACTGGTTAATTGTTCTAACTGTCAGGAAGTTTCTCCTTAGTTCCAGGTTGCTTCTCTCCTTGATTAGTTTCCATCCGTTGCTTCTCGTCCTGCCTTCAGGCGCTTTGGAGAATAGGTGGACCCCCCCCTCTTCTTTAGGGCAGCCCCTGAGATACTGGAAGGCTGCTATCATGTCCCCCCTCGTCCTTCTCTTCATTAAACCCTCAGTCCATGGACCAGTACCGGGCTGCAGCATGCCAGCAACCGGTCCACACAAACAAGCAAAGCCCCATCCGTGAGATGCAGGCAGCACCCCAAACCACGCACCTTCCAGTCCGTGGAAAAACCTCTCTCCACGGAACCGGTGATCCCTGGTGCCCAAAAGGTTGGGGGCCTCTGGACTAGAAGACCTCCGAGGTCCCTTCCAACTTTATTGCTATTATTATTACTATTATCATCATCATCTCCAGATGTCACCCCAAAAAGAGACAACTGGGATCCCCTCCCTTGGCACACTGGCAGAGGCGGAGGTGGGGGGTCTTTCACCCACAGACTGTTTCTTAGCACTTAAGGCCATTATTCTCCTTTGAATCTAATTTCCAACACCCACAAATTCAGGAGGGCTCCTTCCCCGGAGCAGCCGCCTCCCAAAGTGGAAACAGCCCCGTCTCTTGTGGTGCTCGGTCTTGGGGGGGGGGATCAGGCTGGAAACACCCCCTCCACAAACTCCTCCTGGGCATCTTTGGGGACACTGCAGGGGCTGAGAGACGGGGCTCCCCCTTTCCTTCTGAAAACTGCTTGGTGCCCGTTCCTCCGCTGACTCTGCCCACTGGGGGCCCCTCCTGCCTCCCAAAGGCCGGAAGCTGCTCTCCTGGTCCACACCGTGGCCAGCGGACGACCCAGAGGGGGACGGATGGCCCACCTGGCAGCCTTGGGGCCAGCAGCTGGACCGTGCCAGCTGCCAACCCTGCCCACCCGGGCAAGGGCCTGTTGTGGGGCCAAAGCAGCCTGCGGGAGGGGAGGCTTCCTTCCAGCCCCCCCGGCACCAGGAGCAGCACTTTCCAAGCCAGGGCCTGGGACTTCCGGCCGGCCTGGGGTCCGGGCCAGGTCCCGGCCTGGGCTCTGCCAAGCTACCTGGGCCGCCGTTGGGCTGCAGAGTCTCCTGGTTTCCCAGAGAACAAAATATTCGTGGAAAACATAAACCAACTGTCGTCAAAGCTGTCGGGTCTCAGGAAACGGATCGGCCGGGAGAAGGTGGCCATGTGGCCGGATGTTATGCGATTCTAATTAGCGCTGTACATCTTTCAGCGGGAGCGGCCGCCAGTGTCCGCTCGCTGGGAAGCAGGGCAAGGCCGGCCTTGTTATTGTAACTGTCAAGGAGCCCCGAAGCCCATCAGCGCCCCCCCGGGGGGGGGGGAAGCGAGGAGCGCTTCAGGCCCTGCCCAGCAGGGGGCGCTGGAGGAGGCACCTCTCGGCCAGGAAGGAGAGGGGGGGCGGAGGGGGGCCAAGCCCGGACCACTCCCCCCCTGGCCTGGGGGTCCGATAAAGAGGAGGGCTCTCAAGCAGAGAGGAGAGACAATCCAGCCCTCCCGGAGGAGGAGGAGGAGGAGGAGGAGGAGGAGGAGGAGGAGGTGGTTTACCAGACCATCAGTGCTAGCAGAGAGGGGGGTTTGGGGAATGGAGGGGGAGAGGAAGAAGAGGAGGAGGACTGTGGGGTCCTGGGGGCTCTCTGAGCGTGGTGGTTTTCTTGCAGACGTCTCATGACCCAACTAGGGAACGTCATCAGTCGGGTCATGAAATATCTGCAAGAGGAGGAGAAGGAAGGAGGAGGTGGAGGAGGAGGAAGAGGAGGTTTGGAGGAGGAGGAGGAGGAGGAAGGTTCCCAGCCGGGAGCACCTTCTGCAGGCTGACCACCCGCGGATGCTGCTTGGCCTCCACTGGACCGTCCCTCCCTGCTCTCGACAACAGATGGACACAAGATAAGATCCGAGGCGAGGAGGACCCCCTACCAGAGAGAAGGGCAGCAGGGGGGGAAGGGGGGGCGATGGGCAGAGGAAGAACTTGGGGCAGGCCTGACTCCGTCCTCACCCGCAGGGCCAGGGCAGCGTCCGGCACCCGAGCATCCAGCCTGCCCCTGGCCCCCCCTCCCGAGTGGCCCACAGTCCCCCGTTGCTGGGGTGGGGTCTCCAACTCTGCCGCTCTTCAAACGGATCTCCCCACCATCAACCCCAGCCCCGTGCAGGAGGCCAGCCCCGATGCCAGGGGCCAACCCGACCGGGCCCCCAAGGAGCCCCCTAACCCGCCCCCACCCCAAGCCCAGCTGCTTCTCATTCTGGCAGGGCCTCCCCGCCTGTCCAATTTGGGGAGGGGGGTGGGCGGAGGAGCCGAAGGCTGCCAAAACCGGGGAAGGAGCAAGGAGGAGCTGGGAGCTCCCCATGGAAGCCATCAGACACTCAGCACTTCATTTGTTTCATCCCAGGCCCCCCTCCCCACCGCCCCCACCCCAAGTGCGGCTCTCAGCTCCGGCCCTGCGCTCCGCTCTGACGTCATGGCCAGGAAGCAGCTGCAGAGCGGAGGAATCCCCCCCTGGCATCGCCCAAGGGCCGGGGGGGGGTCTGCAGGAGAATGTCGGGAAGGCCACCATCGGCCGGCCGTGCCCGGGAGGAGCCGCTGTGCCCTTGGACTGCCTGGCCAGGATCTGGGCCCCGTCCGCTCCCCCCACCAGCCCTCCCTGGAGGCTGCCCCCCCCGGCTTCCTCTCCCCCAGGCTGCCGAGCGCAGGATGCCGCCACCCTCCGACCTGCCCGCGCACACGTAGATGCGGCTGGCCTCTGCTCCGGAGGGCACGCTCTGCCCGGGCAACGGAACCAGCGCAGCCTTTTCCCGGAAGAATGTGTGGAATCAGGCTCCCATTTTTAGAACATGTTATTCCCAGAAATTTCCTGCAAAGGCTCCGGGAGACATGCTGAGAAGCCATTTCCACACGCTGCGGGCAGAAGGCCGCGACGGAGCAGGGCCTGGCCGGGCAGCGGGCATCCTGGATGCCAAGGGACCCTCCCGCCAGCCCCCCAATCCAAGCCGTCTTGAACGGCCAGACCAAGGCTCCGGGGTCCTTTTTTTTTTTTCATTGGGAGGGGCCCCTGACCCAGTAGTCCCGGACTTACAACAGTTCATTTAGTGACTGAAGTTACAACAGCACTGAAAAAAGTGACTTACGACCATTTTTCACACAACTGTTGCAGCGTCCCCAGGGTCACGTGATCAAAATTCAGACGCTTGGCAGCTGACTCATACTTATGACGGTTTGCAGCGTCCCTCCCCCAAGTCATATGATTCCCTTTTGTGACCTTCTGACAAGGTCAATGGATTCACTTAACGGCCTGGTTGCTCACTTAACAACTGCGGTGATTCACTTAACTGGCTGTGGCAAGAAAGGTCGTAAAATGGCACAAACTTCATTCAACCAAGGTCTCGCTTAGCAACAGAAACCTTGGTCGTAGGCCGAGGTCTGCCTGTATTGGTAAATAATAATAAAGTGGTCGTCAAGGAGGGAAAGCCGACACGTCCACTGGGAAAAGCAGCAAAGGCATCCAAGCCCCCAATAAGGCCCCTCCAATAAGCCCCCCCCAATAAGACCCCGTCCTCTTAAAAAGGATGGAATCCTGCAGGGGGGGATGCAACCTGTGTGGGCCATTTGCACACACACACCTGAGTTTTCAGACACCCCATCTGCAAAAGAGCCACATTTCAGTTGGCCTCTGGGCTTTGGGGTGCAGCTGGGAAGCCCCCCAGGCACCCGCCTTTCTTAAAAGAGGAGGAGGAAGAGGTGGAGGTGGAGGAAGAGGGGGACTGTGGGGTCCCTGGGGCGCTCTCTGAGCTGGATGGTTCCCTTGCAGACGTTTCATGACCCAACTAGGGAATATCATCAGTGCTGGAAAGGAGTGGAATGCCGGGAGGAGGAGGAGGAGGAGGAGGAGGAGGAGGAGGAAGATGACTGTGGGGTCCTTGTTGCTCTCTGAGCTGGGTGGTTTCCTTGCAGACGTCTCATGACCCAACTAGGTAACATCATCAGTGCTAGAAGGGAGGGGAATGCAGGGAGGAGGAGGAAGAGGATGATGATGATCATTGTGGCGTCCTTGTTGCTCACTGAGCTGGGTGGTTCCCTTGCAGACCTTTCATGACCGAACTAGGGAACATCATCAGTGCTAGAAGGGAGAGGGTTCTGCAGAAATGGAGGAGGAAGAGGAAGAGGAGGAGGAGGAGGAGGAGGACTGTGGGGTCCTTGGTGCTCTCTGAGCTGGGTGGTTCCCTTGCAGACGTCTCATGACCCAACTAGTTAACATCATCAGTGCTAGAAGGGAGGGGGTTTTGCAGAAATGGAGGAGGAAGAGGAAGAGGAGGAGGAGGAGGACTGTGGGGTCCTTGGTGCCCTCTGAGCTGGGTGGTTCCCTTGCAGACGTCTCATGACCCAACTAGTTAACATCATCAGTGCTAGAAGGGAGGGGGTTTTGCAGAAATGGAGGAGGAAGAGGAAGAGGAGGAGGAGGAGGACTGTGGGGTCCTTGGTGCCCTCTGAGCTGGGTGGTTCCCTTGCAGACGTTTCATGACCCAAACTAGCTGACAGTGATGATCAGACAGAGCAAGAATCTCTCATTTCTACGATTCTCTGATTGCCCTTTATTATTTTCCTTATTTAATACCTGTTTGCATTTTGACTTTCACATGGTGGGTCCACCTGAGGGGAGAGCCACCACGGCCCGGCCTCCCTTCGTGCACCCCCCTCCCCCAGCAGACAGCCCAGAGGTCGGGGCCTCTTGACACTTCACAGAAACCACAAGAGCAATTCTCTGGCAGCAACCCTGGCCTTCACACGCGGCCACAGAGTCATTTGCAGTGGCTGTTTTGAATATTGGGTTTTTTTTAGTGCAATTTCACTTTTGGTTTCAATCTTTGCAGCCTCCCCAGGTCCGCCAAAGGGAGACGGGCAGATCTCTTCAGCAAATGCAAAGCAGGCAGCACTGAGGGGCTCCTGGGCACCGCGGGCAGGGAGGTGCCAGGGCCTCTGGGGCTGTTTTACGCCCACATGCAGTGCTGGGGGGGGTCTGCTGGGGAAACAGCAGCAGGAGGTGGGCGCGCTCTGCCTCCCTCAGCAGCTCTAGACGAGGGAGACACATCCGCCAGGCGCCTGCCCCACGCCCGGGCAAGCCGGCTGATTCTTGCAGAAAGGGTTGGGGGTCCTGGGGGCTGGGGAGAAGGGGAGGCCTGGCCCCACACCTTTCCCGACTGGCCAAAGGGAAGCAAAGCAGGACAGCCACCGCCTTGGGCAGGGGCCTCTGCCCCCTTTTGAAAAGAAAGCGCCCCTCGGGGTCCCACCATTTAGAGCAGGGCTGATCAAGAATCCAGGACGGCCGGACCCCTCCTCGGCCGCCAGTGGGCTACAGACCCCAGGAGCAAAGGGGTGCCAGGAGCAGCTCAGGGGCCCCGGGAAGGACACTGAGGGGGGAGCCCCATCCCCTTGGGGGCCGTGGCAGCATTCCGCTCTGCACATGGGCAGGAGCCAGAGGAGCCGGGAAGGGCCGGGGAGGCCATTCCAAGCCAGGTTTCAGTTTCGGCTCTGACCAGCAGCTGAGCCTCCCCCCTCCCTCCCCCCGGGCGGGCGCACGCACGAAGGGCTGGCCGGCCTGCCGGCCGAGTAAACTATTTTTTCCTAAATTTAACGCCAGCATGTCTGTGTTTGGAAACCCTGAAAGCCCATGTTGTATGGTTTACTGCGCTGGAAGAGGTGCCAGCAGAGTTTCAAAGGAAGGGAAGTGTACAACTGTTTCCTTTCAAAGGCTTTTTCCAATGGGATCCATTGAGGGAAAAGGCTGGAACTAACTAAAACATGATTAAAAACTGCTACGGAGAGAGGGACGGAAAAAGATAGAGAAGGAGAAGCCCAACGCGGGGCAGAAAGGAGGAGTGGAAAAGCAGCAGACCCCCCCGCCCCTCCTCTGCTGGCCGAGAGGGGGGGCCAGACAGCCTTTGCCCCACTCTGGGATCAGGGGACCGCTGATGGGCACACAGGGACCCAGCGGCACTCAGAGAGACCCACCCACAAGCGGCCCGTCCTTCCTTTTCCAAGCTCTTCGCCAGGAGAGAACCCCCCCCCCCGGTCTTGGCCCAGCTGCCCACGGGCAGGCTCCGACCGAAGGCCCGGCAGCGCAGAAGGACAGGCCGCCCCTGCAACCATCGCTTGGGGTCAAGTTCAGGCAGGGGCCCCGCCGAGGCCATCAATCCAGCCCCTCTGCAGGGAACGGGCTCAAAATGCTGCCCAAATATTCTCCCGAGAGCCCCAGAGGTGCCCCGGCATGGGCCGCCCGCTGCCGTCCCCAGCCACGTGTGAGTGCTCGGCCTCTGAGGTTAGAAAAGGGCATCCTTCCACACCTGTAAGTACACAACCTGGAGCGGCTGCGATGCCCCTTCCAGGTTTTCCTTCCCCCTACGAAAAGTCTCGTTCCCTAGAGCCTGGGCCTCTCCGTGGCAAGCAGGGCACCAGGGAAGCGGCTGCAGGACAGCGGCCGGACAATGCCGGAGCAAGGGGGCACGGCCCGTGGCTCTCCTGCGGCGGGGCGCCCTGTGGCCAGGAGGGATCTGCTCGGCCGGGCCTCAGAAATCGGTGGGCGCTCAGGGCCGCCCCCTCTGCCCGTGGCCCTCCTCCAGGGCGGCCTGGGAGAACGGCAGCCCCCTCCCCGGGCCGTGGGACGGAGGGGCAAGAGGGCCCAGGGATGGGAGTTTGCGGCGCTGCTCCTCCGTGCCTTGAGGATGGCTTGGCTGCGGGCTGCAACACACATGTGGAAGGATGAGGGGAAAAATAAACAGCCAGACAAAAGAATGAGGAGGCCCTGCCAAGTCCAATCGAGCAGCCCCCCCGCCCCCCCAGTTGAAAGGCTGATCAAGCTGAGAAAGCACAGAGGGCTTGGAAGGCACGGCATCCTTTCTTCCCCGGCCAGCCCCAGACACCCTGGAGGACGTGCACCGGCCGGGCACCCGCCCACCCTCCCACCCGCAGCCAGAATGGGGGGTCCCCAACTGCCCAGTGGGTTCCCTGTATCTCCCCTGTCCTGGGTTTTTTTTAAAAAAAGGGAGGGGGACACCCATGGACCCCATTTTGTAGTTGGGGACCCCTCTGTTCTGGCTTCTGCTGAAAGGGACCCAGTCCCGGGATGCCTCTGGTGGACCAGGGACCCCAAAGGGCCCAGCCATCCCCCCCAAACCAGGAAAGGCTTAAAAGCCCTGGCTGGGAGGGAAGTCCTCCTGGGGGTCTGTGGGAGGGAGAGAGAGAGAGAGAGACCCCCCACCTGCTCTCTCCTTCCAGCGGAGGCAGCTCTGGGACAACCTGTCTCAGTGCCCCTCACCTGGTGGCCGGGGTTCAGGTCCGCGGCCAAAGAGACCCTCCCGGCTTGGGGGTGCCTGGCGGATGATGCTGGGAAGGGGGGGGCGCAACACCCCCCCCCAGACAGCCCAGGCAGCCCAAGCGGCCACCCCTGGTTCACGACCAGGATAACTTCCATTTGCAAGTTAAGTGGCTCCAGCTGCCATCAGAAGGAAAGTGAAGGGGAGCTGCAGAGGAAAGTCAGCCCCAGAGTTGGTAGGAAGGCCAGCAACCACACCAACACACACACACACAAAAGTGGGAACACAACT